>NW_004797490.1:992594-1129272 GCF_000002075.1 Aplysia californica | reverse complement strand
TTTTTTCTTTGTCATTTTCTACATTTGTTTGAAGTCGCAAACACAATCATGCATATTTGATGTGGGTCGAAATAAAATATTAATAAGGGTCCCAAATTAAGTATGCGACAAGAGGTAATGTAGCCTACTACAGATTTTTTAGGTCAACTGCAGATTTTTGGACAAAAATTTGCATCCAACTACAGATTTTGGCCCAGGCAATGTTGGCAGGTATGCAATGAAGTCCAAGACTAGCCAATTTAAAGTAAAGACATCAATGGCAAAGGCCTCTGGGTCAAGTTTGTATGAGACATAGCATTCGACCTGCCTGTTTATTCTCGAAGCAAAGAGGTCAATGGTTGGTGTAAAGCTCAGCAAATTTAATGCATGTGTCAAAAGCTCTGGGTTCAACATCCATTCACAGTCCATGTTAGTTTTCCTTGACTCTCTATCTGCTTCAGAGTTCAGATGCCCTGGTATATAAGCAGCGCTAATCCAAATACCTCTTACAGTGCACCATGACCAGAGGTCCTTAGTCAGTGCATTCAGTTTATGTGACTTTTGGGAGCCCATTATATTTATGCACTGGAGTGCGGTTGTGTTGTCGAGTAACAACTTCACATGCAAATTTCGTTCATTTTTTGCAGAGGATTGTAAAGCCAGGAAAGATGCCATGGGTTCTAATTCGTTAATATGAAATGTTACTTTTTCACTGGCCTTCCAGTGTCCACTGGCAGTCACACCATCGCAAACAGCTCCCCAGCTAGAAGAACTAGCATCACTTGTGATAACCATTGTTGGATTACCATGTGTTACTGCACCAAAGGCATTAGGCAAGGAGGTTATCCACCACTGGATTTCATCTCTAGACTCTTGGGAGAGAGATACAGAGGCTTCCCAATTCCCCTTGTTTTTTCTCAATGCCCTCTTTTTGTCATGTTCAAGGGATCTATAGTATAATGGCCCATGCATTACGCCAGGGAATGCTGCAACCAACTGACCTATAAGGCAAGCAAGCTCCCTTACTGCGATAGATGGCTGCTTGCAGACATCATGACAACATTGTAGGATTTTTGTCTTCCTCTCTTCTGTCAAAGTTACAGTCATAGCTATTGATGAAATTATAAACCCTAAGTATGTCATTGTTTGTTTTGGTTCAAAGACAGATTTTTCGGGGTGAGCAACAAACCCCAGCTTGTCAAAAAGAGCTGTTGTGTCTCGTACATTGTAGAAGCAAGCTTCTTTTGTTTTGCCTATGAGCAGGGAGTCATTGAGAAATCCAGTGGAGATGTGGCCCGTTTTATGTAAGGGCCCATAGATGGGTTTTGTCAGCTTTGTGAAGTTTCGTGGTGCCTGAGATAAACCATTAGGGTAGCAGTTTGCCTTTCCATTTGAACTTTAAAAGTTTGCGGTTCTGGGGCGGAATTGGGACACTAAAGTAAACGTGGTGAATGTCAATGCTTGCCATGAAACATGACGGTGTTATGATTGTTAATGCGTTTCTAAACGTTTCCATTTTGAATTTCCTGTACTCGACATATGCATTCAGCTTTTTAAAATTCAGAATTAATCGCAATGAGCCATCTTTTTTCTCTCTGCCAAATATGCCTGAAACAAAGTCATGTTGGCTAGTCACTGTTTCCTCCAATACCAGCATGGAGTGTAATTTATTTATCTCTTGATCCATTTTTGGAATCTGATCTCCTGGGACCTGATTTTTTGTTTGGCCTTTCACGTCAGGTGTCATGGCAAGCTCAACGCGAGTTCCCTGAACCATTTGCAAATTAACCGGATCACTAGTGATTTGTTCCCATGCTCTGACAAAAAACTGTATCAGTCCCCCTTGAAATTTTTCTTTTTTCTTTTCTAAATACATTTTAACTGCCCCCAAATCGGAGAAAAGGGAACCAACCGTTTGTGGCTTTAAGCCTGGTGGTACTGGTACTTCTTTTTCTTGTACTGGAAGCGAGGGGCCTGCTTCGTCTTGTCCCCTCGCGCACGGCCTTAAAAATTACCCTGGTTGTGGTAATATGGTTTTTGGCCTTCCCGGAGGGATGATGTGAGGCGCCTCTGTTCTCTTGCCTCTTTGAGGCTTGTTTTAATGTCGTCTCCATATAGCCAGTCATTGGCAGTAGTACTGGATGACGTAGTGGAATCGCAGAGTGCCCTGAGGTCAACAGGAAACGCGTAGCGCTGCAAATCTCTGCGTTGTTGAGACAGCGATTTGTGAGTGTGGCCTAGTAAGACCATTGCGTCCGTGAGGTTATTCCACATTTTCTTGCCCTCCCCCACACAGTTGCTCACAATATTATCAGCACATCGTGCGATAGCGGTTGTAGCCTTGGCCACATTCATTTTCACATCCGTCCGCTTAGCGTGAGACCGGAGTGTTCTCCAAATCTCCGGGTTTGTCATTGGTGCTGTAAGCACTTGACAGTTCCCAGGACGCTTGTAAGACTCCGCTTTCGATTTTATCTTCTTGTCCGTTGCCCCGCCGCAAAACCTTTTCTCAATGAAACTCGCCAGTTGATGGGATAAAGTTTCCCCATCTTCTTCGTCCTTACCGAATTCTTTTTCGGCGGCCTCGAAAGGATCAGGTTTCCCCGAGGAGACCTTCCCAGCATCGGCGATTGTTCGCACATGGCTTTCCCACTCATCCGTGTCCGAGGAGCTGTCACTGGCGTTTGCCGTAGGCCTCGCCTTCTTTTTAGGGCGGGGAAGGTGAGCGGCTGGTGGAACTTTCGGAGGAAGACAGCGATCGGCTACGCTTCTTTCGCTTTAAAGCTTTTAATTTTTTCCTCATATCTTCCATGATTTTTGTATTGGCCTGTAAGGCTTCCAGGACGGTGTCATTTATATCGACCTTGCGCTGAGCGCTTTCAGCAACATGTACTAACTCATCTTCCATATCTGAAAGAAACTTAGTAGAGAGTTCACCACCAGATGCCATTGTCAACTCAAAGTAATTCTGTCGTATTGGGTACTGAAAGTTTTAAAACCGTAGGTCCAGTGTTGCTGATGGTTTTATGCTGATGACAAAGAGTGGTATTTTGAAATATTGGGGATATTGATAAATTAATTAAAAAGTTTGTAAAAACTTACGACCTCAGTGAACTTGGAAACTGGTAAGATCCAATGACCGAGAATTATATCCATGAGAGAACATAGAATTCGTACACAATAGTGGATAAACGTAGCGCTAGCGGAGCTAGAAAAACACGTTTGACTTTCGCGGGGGTAACCAGCGAACTGACCAGCGGCCGGTACCGCGGTTCTCAAGTTTCACCGTAGAGCCTGACGGCTGGTGAGATAAAATCGGCATGTTCAACGAAACCATACACAAAAACTTTTGGTTTTTCTTTGCTGAAGCTGTGCCATGGAGCCTGTTGAATATCGCTCAGTTATCAAGTTTTTACACTTGCAAGGAAATTCCCCTACGAGCATTTTTCAGGAAATGGTCCAAGTTTATGGTGACAAATGTCCTTGTTATAATATTGTTACGTACTGGGTAATAACATTCAAATCTGGATTCATTTCGGTGATAGATGAAGATCATGAAGGGCGCCCATCCTTTGTGGTAACTGAAGTGAATGTATCCATGGTGAAGAAACTGGTTTATAAGACCGACATATAACTGTTAAACAGCTATCAAGTGAAACGGGAATCAGTGTAGGGTCAATTGAAATGATTCTTCGTAACCATCTTAACATGAATAAGGTGTCTGCGTGGTGGGTACCCAGCCTTTTGACAAGTGAGCTTAAAAAGCTGCAAAACTCTCCTTCGACTTGAGTCCAATGACACAAATTTCTTTTTTGAAATGCTGACTATGGATTGAACATGATTTATCATTTTGATTCAAAACAAAAAATGTCCTCCTTTCAATGGAAAACCCCATCTTCTTCCTCACCAAAGAGGGCAAAGGTAAAACACTGTCAAGTGGAAAGGTCATGCTGTCGTGTTTCTGGGATTGTGAAGGTGTCCTCATGACTGACTACCTGGAAAATGGAAAAACAGTCACAGGGGACTACTATTCGGGTTTGGTGATAAAACTGGTCCGAATTGGTGAGAAAAATGTTTATAACTCAGTAAAGGGGTCCTCCTACTGCATGACAACGCCCTTGCGCACAGGACACAACAGACAGTGCAGCTTTGAAATCCTGTCACACCCAGCTTATTCACCAGACCTGTCGCCTTCAGGCTTTTTTCTGTTTCCTAATCATAAAAAATCACCGAAAAGATGTCGTTTCCATGACAACGAGGACGCCATTGAAGCTGTGGAAAACTGGTTAGGGTTTTCTTAAGGACTTTTGAAGTTCAAAGAGAGGTGGCAGAAATGTGTTACTCTGCATGGTGACTATGTAGAGAAATGAAAGTATGTGTGCCAAGTTACAAAGCTCTATCTTTATTCCTTCATATTTAGACCAGACTTTTTGAACCCCCCTCGTATTGTTGTTGTTTTTTTTATGGAGAAGATTTTTCTGCTGCTGTTCTGCACATTTGTAAAAGCGTTTTATTAATTTCTGTTTCCTTCCCTTTGACACACCCTAAAATCATTGAGAAGGTATTTTGCCAAGACCTTGTATGTTAGAGACAACATGGGCTTTAAAGTATACACCCTAATGACACGACAGGGATGTTGTATTAAATATATTGACTGCTTAGTGTAAGACTCCATCAAATGCCACTTTAAAAAGTGACATACGATGGAGTCTTACACGGAGCACTCAATATCTTTCCTGGAATCCAACTTACATCCTTTGCTTTTAAAATGAAGAGCCTTACCATTATATTACATCAGGGACATCAGTTCCTGCTCTGACTGTTGTGCACCTGATTAATTGATGGTACATATTACAAGATCATCAGTCGTATCAAATTTATGACATTAAGTTAAAGTAGTGTCTGCTACAAATAACGACTGTTAGAAATTAAAATAAGCACATGAAAACAGTTTTGGTCTTCCAAGGTAACTATAGAAATATAGCAGTTCATAAAAGAAATGTTGAAAAGAGTTCAGTTTGTTGTTCACTAAATTTTTGAAAGTTTTTGTCTTTTTTTTTTCCTTCACAAGTGTGGACAGCTAACTTTGTGAAATAACTAGATAATAAAGTTCAAATTTGTAAGAAACAAAACAGTTTTGCGACTTTACGCTACCTGTTGATGCACTGTCTTCTGACAACGTTGATTATGCTTAGTGAAGAAATATATTCTTGACACTTTTGTTTTCTTTCACAGAATGGAGGTGATCGATCAAAAAGACCGTTGGAACATCTTGAAGGTTGTACTGAGGTTGGTAGATACTGAGAATGTTGATGCAGAGAACAAAACAGAAATTCGTAATGGGAGCCTCATCAATACAGCTCTGGACTTTAAAGTGCCCATCCTGTACTCATTCCACTGCACATCGATGAAACTGTTCCTTGACGCCTTGGACAATGAGTATTCATACTTCAAGGGAACTTATGTCAAATTCACTGGTTTCCAGGTATGGATTTTCTATAAAAACAGAACGAAAAAAAGATGGCTTAGATAACTCTTGTCGTGATTTTACTGTTGATGAAGCATATTGTCTCACTACTAAATACAGTATACATTGTTTTGAAGGCAGAGCATGAGTTAAGTCCCTTGTCTGGACAACAGGCTGAGAAAAAATATTTTTTTAAATACGAAAAGAAAATTAAACTCCACTCGAATTCAAAACTTCGTGAAACAGAATGGGTTATTGACCTCTGCACTACAATCACCGGCAGAAAAATATGTTTTACAATAATGTATTTTACCATTATCATATTCACCTAAATGCATATATATCTACACTTCTGACAATTTCGCTTCCTCGAATATTAGTTTCAAAGAGTGTGGATTTCCTGATATTAGCATAAGGAGACCTTTGTAGGAGTAGAAGAAATTATCCTTTGATCTGACCCATTATTTTTTTTATCAACAGAATATACTTTTAATAAGTATGGCATAAAAATCAGCTATGGTAGGCCAATCCACAGAAAATGACCTTTGGAAGTTATGAAACTATATGTATATGTTTTTTCTTTTTTAAAGAATATTAATTGGTTTGTACTGTTTTTGTTAATATTTTATTATGAATGTTCTCTCTTCTTGTAGTGTTTGCATCATTAACAAAATTCTTTTAATGCTTTGACCTGCACTCAGAAGAATTGCGAAGGATGAGAAAGAATCAATACACTTTTTTGTGTGCGATACGAAAGCTGATGAAAGTACAGTGGAAACCTGATATAACAGGGATGGTGGGAGTAGAGAAAATGTCCTGTTATATCCGATCCCTGTTAAATCAGAAATGCCCGGAAAGTAAACATTTATGGACTAATCCAGCTGTACTTATTCATGGGTAGTTGCCCTTGCCACAGGTACCCACGAACAGGGGTTTTTGCGCAAACTTTCTCCCTGCCTCCTCAAACCACATCAGTAGAGCTTGGTCCACAGCATCTGCATCGGGTAGTCTCATCTTCTTTCCATCCAGAGCAAACTTCCCATTGCAGTATGCTGCCACTATCTTCTGTCTGTGCTTAATAACGGTGTGAATCGACCCTTGTGGAATGTTGAACTGACAAAAAATCTCTGCCAGTGGAGCTTGCTTTTTGTCAACCGCCTGGATTGTTTCGTATTTTTTTGTCAATTGAAAGGCATTTTCTCTTGCGATTGACATCGTTGGTGACACATTACGCGTCCGTGTTGCTAGGTTTCTGGCCAGATCGAGGTCTGCAGCACACCGCAGCCCTCTCTCGCTTCACAAGTTGCGTGTGCTAGCTGTGGCATGGCTTGCGTAAGCTTGCTCCATCACTGCGTTACTCTCCTCTCTCTCTCTCTCTCTCTCTCTCTCTCTCTCTCTCTTTCTCACACACACACACACACTTTTTACACGTTGTTAACGAGCCTTTTTCCCTACTATAAGCGGTTGGGCTCCGATGAGGCCTTGTTATTGCCGATACCTTTTAATAGAGACAAAGAGTAGGAAAATACGGGGATTTAAAAAATCCCTGTTATTACCGGGCCTGTTATATATGGTTTCCACTGTATAGTGTCTATACTATTTCTTGGTGTGTACAGACTTTCGTATTTTTTGCTCCTGTTCTGTCTCAGCTAAGAGAAATGACTCGTTGTCTGATCTAGCTTAATTGAAATCCTCGTTTCTTTTCTCAGTTCCAGCCATTCCATATCCAGAACGACCGCTTCTACAATTCAGTGGACTGTGTGGGCTTCTTCACCTCTGGTATCTGGATGGGACTTGTCCCCGTGGCCCTGCTGCTGACCATACTGCTGGGTGGCACCATGATGCTGCTCAACCTGTCCATCATGGACAGATATGATGATCCCAAGGGCAAGACCATCACGGTCCACACCCCAGGGGCTGATTAGATGTTGCTGGACAGACATTCTGCCGATACCTTCTTTCTCCCAGTTTTGTGATGTCGTACGTTCGTAATGTGATTGTGTTTTTCCAAGTGTCTCTCTTGACTTACTGAACTCTGTGTAATGTAGATAGATATTATATCAGGACAGAAGTCTTTGCGCCGAATGCTGATTTCAAGCATTAATTATATTTGCATTGGTTCATGGATTGCAAAAAAATATTTTTTATTAACAATCTGGCCAAGGTGGTCGGCTGACTACTAATAGCCCAGGTCCTGCAAGTTGATTAAATGTGAAAGTTGAGATATGACCAGTGTATTTCTTCAGTGTTTTTGTGTATCTAAGCATTCCAAAGAAGCGCTATGCTACATTATGTCTTAGTATAGTAAGCTGGGACTTTTTGTGTATCATGCTTGTTGTGGTTGAGAAGAGGCTGAGCAAGTTTTTTTTATGCTTGAATGTCTGTGATTGCTGTTTCAGCTTCTTCTTAGCCTGTGTTGTTTTTTAATGGACAACTTTAGTTCTGGGACACCCTACTCGTTTAACTCATTCGCTACGTATTATTTTCGGCTTGTGGGCGAATTTTTTTCGGGAGGGCGAAATGAGATGATGACTAGTGCGCAGTTCACAGGTCTTGGGGGGCCATAAATTCAAATAAATATCAACATATTATATACCAACATTTTCAGTATGGTTTGTAGAATACATCTGTATTGTTTATTTGAGTATTTTTCAACTTTGGTTCCTGTCAGAGGCGATTATGCAACACAATTGTGATTGGCTGCGGATAAAATTTGAAAACAAAAAATGTATAATCTCAGATGAAACTCAAAAAATATGTTTGCACCAAGTTAAATTATACATCAAAATAACCATAAATGTATATAGAACAGGAAAATATTGAAAAATGAGCAGTTATTTACATACATTCCATAATATTTGTACATTTCGATCATAACCTCCGATATCGAAAAAGAATAATTTTGAAAAAAGGACCCTAATTGAAAGAAATACTCGTATCTTATATATGGAATTATTCAGAATTGCATTTGGAATAAACCTATACATGTATTGGGTGGTACTTTTTGAGTAAATTCACCAAAAAGTAGTGATTTTGGGGAGAAAAAAAATATTTTGACTATTTAGATCTAGATCTAGGCCTAGATCTAGATCTAACACTCAAAAATATTGATTTCTCAATTACAGTGCACTGGCAATTTGAGTCCAGTAGTATCAATATTATAAAGAAGAGTCCTACACTTCTTTAGAGAGAAAAATAATTTTACATTTGTTGTGTAAAAGTACTAAAAACTGGTGTCTGGGCTATAATTTGGGCTTCGTGATAAAACAATGTCGCATTAACTTCGAAATCGTGTTTCAAAACTGAATCAAACCTTCCGATTTTCGGTGGAAACGCTTGACCCGGAAGTCAACTTTATATTATGACCTTTATTTTAACATGGATATGTGGATTCGAATAGAAACCAAGCTAAAATTGGACGTCGGTTCTCGAGCCGCCGGGGGCGGCTTAGCGTACTGACGGCACTTTAGCCGCGCCGCCCCCCACGGCTCGGCGTAGCGAATGAGTTAAGAAGTGCACTTGTAAAAGGATAGGGCGGGCTAAATTTTAGGTCTGTTTTCCTGATGGCCTGAGAAACGGGATGTATGAATGTCATGATTTGAAAAGTCTCCTAAACACCTTGTATGAGAAAGTTACAGCAAATTGGTAGTGGTATCTGACTCAGTTTTTTTCTCCTCAGACAAAAGACAATAAAGGTGTTTGTCTTGTGTCTGTTCTCTTGTGATCTGCAGACCAAATGCTCATTATATTACCAGTTTCCAAAAAATTTTGTTCTGCCCTCTTCTGCAACAGATGATCTTATCATTACTGTCATTTATGTGCAAAGTTTAGGTATTGGCATGAAAATGTTCCGTGTGAAATGTGATTGTGAGACATAACCAGAGCATTTACCCAGAGTATTCTTTGGTTCTGTTCTAAGAGTAGCTTTCATAAATACAGAAGTGAATATTTGTGTTGGGGAGGCCAGTGGGTGGTTTCAGAAGAAAACCGGAGTGTTGAAGTACATAGCTAGTGTGTAAACAATATCAATTTTAAGATCTGAGAAAACGCATCTTTGGAGTTTTCTTATCCCAAAATTATGTGGACATTTTTGTTGTCTGAAAGGCCCAGAATATTTTTGAACTTCTGACATAATAGAAAAGGGGGGAATCGTAGGAAGACCCAGACTTTCTAGTACGGGTATTGGATCAATTGGGTCAGTAGAATCATGGTCTCGTATGTCTGCATAGGGCTCAAGGAGTATAGAGCTGTGATTTGTGGGTCTTGCTCCCCCCTCCCCTTCTTCTTTTTAAGCCGAAAAATAGCTACAAATGTTCATGTAACTGATAGCGATTACTACAGATTGGCATGTTCGTCTCTGGAATTATTTTGGTGAATACTAGTCGTTTAGCTTGTTCCCATAAAATGGGTTGAAAATGTTGGTTCATCGCTTTATATGAGTGTTTAAGGCTTGTACGTCCTCTTACTGTATTATTTAGTTTTGACCAGTTCAATAAATGTTGAATGTAGCAGTGTATTTTGGTTCATTTGTGTTAGTTATTTTGTGGGGGTGCTTCCACTTCAACATCTGCTGCTTTTTCTTTCCTAATCCTTACTATCGTCATTTTCCCTCTACTTCTTTTGTATGTTTGTCACTCTCTTGTGAACTGCTATTTCCGGGGTGCCTTGATAGTCGAAGCAGACTTTGTGCTGTTGAGGCTAGAGAGGTGAGCAGTGTAAGCCTGATTCCCTGTGTAGACTTCTCTGTTGACATCCACCCCTTGGCACTCATATGACCTCATGCAGTTGGGAGTGGGTGGTTGGCGGGCGCTCTAGTGTGGTTTGCTCCTTCTTTCCTATCAAGCATCTATTGTCCTTATCCCCCCTTCTTCTTTTTTACGTTTGTTACTCTCTTGTAACACCTCTAATCCTCTGGCGCTCATATGACCTTATGCAGTTGCGAGCGCCGTAAAACCTCTACTAAAACTAGACTAACATGCAGTTGGGAGCGTTGTTAAACCTTACTAAAACTTGGACATCGCTCTAGCAGATCTACTTTGGGTGGTTGGCGGGTGCTCTGATGTAGTTTGCTTCTTCTTTCCTATCGAACTTATCTCCCCTTCTTCTTTTTTATGTTTGTTACTCTGTTGTAACAGCTCTCATCTTCTGGCGCTCATATGACCTTATGGTGTTGCGAGCGCCGTAAAATCTCTACTACAACTTTAAAAACCCTAAAAGATCTACTTTTTTCCCCAATTGAGTGGATAGTTGGCGGATGTTCTGGTGTGGTTTGCTCCTTCTTTCTTAATAAACATCTGTCATCCTTTTTTTGTTGTGTTTGCTACTCTCTTGTAATGCTTCTAATCAAATCTTTGGCACCAATATGACCTTATTGTGTTGCGGTGCCATAAAACTCTTACTAAAACAAATTTTAATTACCCCCAGTTGTTTGGGTGTTTTTGGTCTTGTTAACTTTTTACTTTTACAACTTTCTTCACTGAGTGAGGACTCGTGGAAAGCGAAAGTAATCCCATTCTTTCCTTCATTGAAATCAATAAATCACTTTGTACCAATACTGTTCGAACCATAAAACAAGCAGCCTCGAACCCAACGAAAAAGCACGACCCTAGACAATGAGTCTTTAACCTTAATCTGTGAACCTTTTTCTCCCACAACGAATTCTATCCTGGTCTAAACAATCGATAACTACACCTGGATCATCACACATAACACGTACAAATAAAATAGATCTAATACTTATTTATCATTCCCCTTGTCAAACTTAACATGTCGGCGTGTTTCGCTGACGGAGCGTGCGTTTAGAGAGAGTGACCGTGCGTTTGTAAGTCTAAATTATATAGTAAAAACCCCGTCAGATGATGAAAGCGTGCGTTTGAGCGGAGCGTGCTTTTGTATGGCGTGCGTTTAGGCGGACACTACTGTACGTTATAAGGTCTTCGAGCGCAGCTTATTAGGCTTATTTGGCTAATCTTTAATCCTATAGAGGCCTGTCTAGTGTTTTACGGCATTTATGCATGTCGCGCATCAGGCCTAGATCTAACTAAACATTACACGCAGTCACTCAAACTCAAACACCAGGCAGAAACCTTCTCTCAAAGATACATTTCCAGTGACCAATAAAAAAACATTTTAGTCCCCCCAATCTTTAATCCTATAGATGCCTGTCTAGTGTTTTATGACAGCATTTACGCCCCAACATTAACATTTATCCGACCAGCCCTAGACCGCGAGACCTATGCGTCAGTGGAAAGTAGTAGGGTGTGTAAACGCTGTCCATCACTCTCTTTGTACAGCGTGAGGGGCACTCTCACCA
Source organism: Aplysia californica (assembly GCF_000002075.1). NCBI lineage: Eukaryota > Metazoa > Mollusca > Gastropoda > Aplysiida > Aplysiidae > Aplysia > Aplysia californica. The sequence continues at coordinate 1,117,513 of NW_004797490.1, read as the reverse complement.
AATATCCGGTTTTCTAGTAAATTCTAGGCTTGTCTTATGCAGACTGTGCAGGTTGGAGTGAAAATTACCCCTTGCCAAGCTTAACTTGTCGGCGTGTTTCGCCGATCGGAGCGTGCGTTTATAGGGAGTGACCGTGCGTTTGTACGTCTGAATTATATAGTAAAAAAACCCGTCAGATGACGAAAGCGTGCGTTTGAGCGGAGCGTGCTTTTGTATGGCGTGCGTTTAGGCGGAGACTACTGATACTTGAATTGAAAACACCCATAAGAATCGCAGTCATTGCGTGTGACCAAGCAAGGGTCTTCTTTCAGCTGACCTGAATAATTTCAAAAAGTTCACAGTAACTTTGAGTAACAAGAACGTGTCAGTTTTGTATGTACATGTGTCTTTTTGTCAGTTTATTAATTACAGTGGAGTGGAGTCCACTTATAACGAGTCCTGAAATAATGAAAAGTCTGTTATAAAGACACTATTCTAAAACCTCGTTTTTTCCCTTCTTTATCTTTGTGAATAAAATACTGCTATTGCGCAATCAGAGAGTCACGCGGGTCGGTTATAACGGGATATTGCTGCTGCTGTGCACAGCGCACAGACCAATTAAACATATAAAACCTCGCCAGTTGAGAAAGTTGTTGGTGATCCAGCGAAAAAAAAGAATGGGAGAGCCCACGCGAACCAACAATGAAGGCCGGGGCGAATGAGTGGGGAGGGTGTGGCATGGGCAGACGAGCAGAACGCATCGGATAGGCCAACCTAGTCTAGATTACCTAGGCCTACCACTAGAATGCCTCTCACTTCTCTGGTGCGGGATGGAGAGGTCACAATGCTCTAATAGGTGGAGTGAATGTGTCACGTGCGCAAGCAGACGCAACGCACCACAGGGTGGGGTGGGGCGGGGGACAACACAGTGGGCGAGTTAGCCTAGAGCCAGAGCCCCTTCTTTCTGATCGCCAACGCAGAGCTGTCAACATTGCTAGTGCTAGAGAAAGAAACCTGATTCGATTTTTGATCAAGTTTGACCCAGAGATCGTGTTGAACAAAATCATCATCAGGGGAAATACAAAAAGGAATAAGCAGAACACCAAACTCATAGATTAGGCCTACTTTACTACTTTACTATTTCCCTCGAATTTATTACTGGATCCCTTACAACGAAAATCCTGCTATAACGGACATTTCGCACCGGTCCCCTCCCTCTCGTTATTACAGGATTCCACTGTAATCTCCCGTACAACTTTCAATTCCGTACAAGTAGATCTACTCCATACAGGTTAGCTTGTCCCGGCAACAGAGATATAAACGTCAAGAAGTGGTTGGGAGACTTATGGTCAGTGCATTTCGCAATCTGTGTATGGAGCATTCAGATACTTTCGAGAAATTGTGAAAAAAAACTTTTTTTATTAGTCTTGTGCACGTTTTAGACTCTTGATTTTTTACAATTTATTTAAGTTGTCATGAATAATTATTGATGCCAAGTAAAATTTGAGAGCTGGTTTTTAAGATTTTGCCAAGGTCAAATGACTGCCGACTGGAGTTTTCAAATTTTGTTCCCTACGCGCATAGCAAACTGCAGTGATGATATCTCTCTCTCTTATATATGTCTTCTTGTATCGTTTATGAATTTTTTTAAAAAGTGTATGGCAAAGGTCTTGAACTGAATATTCCAACATTATAAAAAACCAAGATAGATCTAGACATGAAGTAGTGCAAGTTGTTGTTTTTTTTTTTGGGGGGGGGGGGGGGTTCGGGGGGGGGGGGAGGTTTATGTGTCATGACACGGTGGAATCAGGCACTTATCAATATCTGGGCATGGGGATTTATTCAAATTGGTACCAGTATTATATCACAGTTTGCTCATTTATTGTCTTTCTCTTGATCCATCTATCTTTAATAGAAGTCGAGATATTTGTGACTGAAGGAGGTGGGATCTCAGTTGCCTGGTTTCAGAAGTAAAAGCAACTGATTTCACCAAAATGCCTCAAATTAAATTAAATGTTAGTGTTTTAATGCCCCCATCAACACAACTCGTGTAGGAAGTGGGCTTTGACCTTGTATTACGAGACTACGAGGGGGGTTCAAGAAATCTTTGGTCTAAATACTAAATATGAAGGAATCAAGATAGAGCTTTGTATCTTGGCACACATATACTCTTCAAAAAAGAAACTTGACACTTGATAAATTTTGAATATTAGATTAGGAAACAAAATTGTAAATATTAGGGACAGAGTTTTATAAAGGATCAAGTGTTGTCGCCCAAACACCAATAGTCACGTGCAGTGCACATCAAAACGCCCGCATAGAAGAGTTTTTACTGAATCCATAATGGCGGCCTTGACCACTTTCTCGTGCTCAGTGGTGGACTGCAATCAATTCAGTATTCTGTAACATCTCCCACTGGCGTACAAAAAGCCACAACAACCACGGTTCACACAGTCCATGTAACACAACAGTAGACAACTGAAAAATGCCAAGGCTGACTGATGCTGAACGCAATAATGCAATCGGACGATTGGAAATAGGGATGACTCAGCAAGCCGTGGCAAGGTATTCTGGCGTGTCTAGACAGATCATTGCTGCGTTATGGACACGATACAACAACACCCAAAGTGGTAATGACAGGCTTAGGTCAGGTCGACACAGGGTCACTACTGCGGCCCAGGATCGATATCCGTGTGCGCCACCTTCGAAATCAAACCACAATAGCAATGTCTACTGTTGCTCAAATCCCTGGACATGGGAGAATTTCTGACAAGACATTCCGCAGTCGTCTCAGGGAGGCAGGACTCTTTGCTTGATTATCGACGTAACGTGTTGACCGCTCACCACGTGGCAGAACGTCTCCAGTGGTGCCGGCACAGAGTGACATGTGACAGGTACAGAGATGAGATCCTGCAGCCTCATATTGTTGCATACCTGAACGCGAATGCTGGCATTTTGCAGCAGGACAACGCTCGTCCGCATGTTGCACGGGTATGTGAAGACTTCCTGCATGCCAAAAACCTTCCGACTCTACCATGGCCGGATTTGTCTCCAATCAAACTTCTGGGACGAGTCGGATCGACGTGTGTGGCAGATGAATCCGCCACCTCAGACACTTCCAGAGCTCCTTGTGACACTCCAGCATGAGCGGCAAACTATCCCGCCACATGATATTGCAAACTTAATTGCATCTGTTAGTCGTAGTTCCTGTCACGGTAGTCACAATTCGGATGCCGAGCAGTGATCAACGCAATACCAGGTACTGACTTTTCATGTACGCCATTCTGTTTACAAGCTTGTGCAGGACATTCGGTTTGTTTACCGGGATTAAAGTTTTGCACGTGTGTATAGTTATCTACCAGAACTTTGCCTTATTTTGTTCTATTTATTAGGTTCGTTTTATTTTTAAAATTCAGTTTTAAAAGTGGGTGTCAGGCTTCTTTTTTTGAAGAGTATACTTTTATTTCTCCTCATAACCACCATGAAGAGTAACACATTTTTGCCACCTCTATTTGACCTTCAAAAGTCCTTGAGAAAACAATGACCCAGAATGGGTCCCTAACCAGTCTTCCACAGCTTAAATTGCGCCCTCGTTGTCATGGAAACGACGTCCTTAGAGTGATTTTTTAAGATTTGGAAACAGAAAAAAAGTCTGAGGGGGCTAGGTCTGGTGAATAAGCTGGGTGTGGCAGGATTTCAAAGCCGCACTACTCTGCTGTCTGGACTGCTTGTTGTGCCTTGTACGCAGGGGTGTTGTCATGCAGTAGGAGGATCCCATTACGAAGTTTTCCACGCTTTTTTCTCACCAATTCGGATTGCAATTGGTCGCTTTTAAGCACAACGGGCTTTCCCGAGAAATGTTGTTTTAAGAAAATAAAAGTTAAAGTTTTTGGATTCTGAAAATACAAGGAGAGTTTTCTGTATAACCAAAATATACTCACCAGTGAAACCACAGTTCTCCTATAGGTAGGGAAATGCCCACTTTTGGTGTTGGTCAAGATTTCTGGAAAACCCCGAAAATATGGGTTAGCCCGCTTGTCCTTAAAAGCGACCAATCGACCAATTGTATCAGCAAACCCCAGTAGTAGTTTCCTGTGAATGTTTTTCCATTTTCCAGGTAGTCAGTCATGATAATACTGATACCTTCACAATTCCAGAAACAGGACGGTATGACCTTTCACTTGACGGTGTTACCTTTGCCTTCTTTGGTGAGGGAGAAGAAGGGGTTTTCCTTTGCATGGAGGACATTTTTTGTTCTGGATCAGAATGATAAATCCCTGTTTCATCCCATAGTCACCATGTTTTTTAAGAAATTTGTGTCATTGAACTCAATTTGAAGGAGAGTTTCGCAGGACTCGGCCCTCTGCTTCTTTTGCTCACTTTTGTCAAAAGTCAGGGTACCAACCGCACAAACAACTTATGCATGTTGATGTTAAGAAGGTCATGGAGAATCTTTTCAATTAACCCTACACTGATTATTGTTTCAATTGTGAGCTGTTTAACACTATTATTAACAGTTATAGTGTATACGTCAGTCTTGTAGAACCAGTTTTTTCACTATGGATATATTCTCTTCAGTTACCACAAAGGATAGGCGCCCTTCACGATCTTCATCCATCACCAACATGAATCTAGATTTGAATTTTCTTACCCAATATGTCACAGTATTATAACGAGGACATTTATAACCATAAACCTGAACCATTTCCTGAAAAATGTCCGCATGGGATTTTCCTTGCAAGAGTAAAAACTTGATAACTGAGAGATATCCAACTGGCTCCATGGCACAGCTTCAGCAATGAAAAACAAACGTTTTTGAGCATGGTTTCATTGAAATTTCATTACTCTAGCATGATTCGTTCATACCCAGACCAAAGGCTTATTGAACCCCCCCCCCCCCCCCATATCAGGGCCAACCGAGGCTGATCTCAACAAAAAGACGAATATAGGCCTACTCAATAAAAAGTCTCCCCATTCAGTAATCGAACTCGGGTCTCTTGCGTGAGATAGCAAAATGCATAACTATTACACCATAGACGCCGTTGAAGTGTTTTGAAATTATGAAAATGATGACAGATGAGCAAGTATTCTTCAGCTTCAGCATTTTAAGTGTAAACGGTGATGGTTCAGACCCGGTTGGGGAGTTGAGGTGGTTCAGTTTGTTTGTCTGTTTCTTTGAATACAGAGAAGCACATTGACAAATAATGGTCATTTGGTTTGCACTTGCAACACGATTAGGTCATGTAAGTGCCGAAGATTAGAGGTGTTACAAGAGAGTAACAAACATTAAAAAAGAAGGAGGAGAGATTATAAGGATGATATATGTTTGAAAGGAAAGAAGAAGAAGACAACACCAGACCGCCCGGCAACACGGTCATTTGGTGTTGGGAAAAAGTAAGACAGACAGACATAAACATTAGAGAGAGAAAGTTAAGAAGTAATAATAATAATAATATATAGCATTTGTATAGCGCATATCCCCGCTCAGCAGCAGGCTCTATGCGCTTTACACTATATTATTACCCCAGCAGACCATAGAACACTCCGAAACATTCTCAGCTTCCCGGGAAGCATACAGTGCGAGCAGCCGATTAAGCGCTCAAACACTAACAAACTGACAAGATCTTTCGCTGTCTGTAGCCGGGTACCCATTCCCACCTGGGTGAAGTGAGGAAAATTCGTGTAAAGTGCCTTTCCCAAGGACACAACGTCGGACCCTTGACGGGATTCGAACCCATGACCTTACGGTTGCGAGTCCGAGAGCCTGAAGTAGGACTTACCAGTCGTGCCATGCCCTCTAGCCATCGGCGTTCAATTTATTCACCTCACTCACACAAGGCGCTTGAGGGGAGACGTTGGTCATTTCCCTTTGGAAGTGCATGTCCCATGCATTTATCATTTCTGTACCAAAGCTGTTTACACTACACAACTTCAGGTCACAAAACCTTCAGAAGTACAGTACATTGTTATAGGTGTACCAAGGCTGTTTACAAACTCATTTTTTTGGGGCTCGAACGATAAAGGTGTAGTACCTGGGAGGTAAACCAAGGTGCAAAAATTATGAGATTGTCAATATTCTATTGGGGGAGGGAGGAGTTGCATGTGTTGAATAGACATGTTGAGGGCGTATCTGTGGCACCAAATATCTTGATTTCTAGCCCAGGCCCTAGCAGTGTTACTCAAGTATGTGAAGACTAAGTTACAAATTACAAGGTTTCTTCTTTGTCCCGCCTAGGCAATAGGCAGCTTTATACTTTATAAAAAAAGGAAACGTTTAGAAGCAACATGTCTTTAGAAATTAAAGGTAAAGAATAAATACGGGGTATTAACTAAAAAAAAACAAAAACCCTTTGATTTTCAAAATGCCTATCCATCAGCAAATCTTGGCCCATTTTTTAAAATGTGATTCATACAGAACAGGCTTTAGTTTTAGTACTAGTTTTATGGCACTTTAACTGCAACACAATTTCTTACAAGTACAAGTGCCCAAGTTTGAGGTATTACTGTAGTTAAGTTTTAGTAGAGGTTTTACGGAGCTCGCAACTGAATAAGGTCATATGAGCGCCAGAAGATTAGAGGTGTTACAAGAGAGTAACAAACATAAAAAAGAAGAAGGGGAGATAAGGACGATATATGTTTGATAGGAAAGAAGAAGCAAGCCACACCAGAGCACCCACCAACCACCCACGAGGTGATACTGAAGAGTTACATACAAATTACAAGAAAAAGAAGGGGGAGAGATAAGTTTAGTTTTAGTAGAGGTTTTACGGCGCTCGCAACTGCATACGGTCATATGAGCGCCAGAAGTTTAGAGGCGTTACAAGAGAGTAACAAACATAAAAAAGAAGGGGGAGATAAGGACGATAGATGTTTGATAGGAAAGAAGGAGCAAACCACACCAGAGCACCCGCCAACCACCCACAGGAGAGATAAGGATGGTAGACATTTGATAGGGAAAGAAGAAGCAAACAACACCACAGCACCCATCAATCAACAAACGACTCGTACAGAACTGTAAACTGTAAAGATTTATACAATAGCAGGAAGATGGGAAGTCAAGGTAGAGCTCAAAGCTAGGTCAAATATCATGTCTCCCTATCATGACAATTACATATATTATTATCCAGCTGGTAATGCCCATCACTGAGTTTTACTTGAGACAGAATGAAAATATTTAAAAAATGTAGTCTATGTTTTTACTGAGGGAGATACAATACCACGGCAGTAAGACAAATACAGGTACGCGATAAAAATTCTCCTCACTACAGAATTGAACTCAGGTCTCCTACATGCAAAAGCAAAGTGTCTATCCACCACACTACAGACACCTTTGTTAATAGAGAGAAACAGAGAAAGAGAACTGTCACCAGCACTTGTCAAATCAACCACTTTTTTAGCTTCCCCTCGGCTCCAGGCAAACAAAGAAACAACAACAAACAAGCATGTAAAAGAAAAAAAAACAGATAAACCAGGGATACTTTCCTCATATTTATTGAAAGTAAAGTACCTTTATCAGTATTCCACTATGCTGAGTTGTAAGAACCAGCTCCTGGCATACTGAGTCCACCATGAACAATATTGTTAGGCAATTCGGCTGCACCTTAGCAGTAGACAATATAATACAAGCACTTCTGATCTTTTTGTGACAAAATAAATCTCATTTAAAAATAAACCTTTGTAAGTGATATTAAACATAATATTTTGAAAAGTCCAGACATTATTCACTGCTGTAACATGTTTACTTGTTCTTTTTCTTCTACATGTAGGCCTATGTATGGGAGTCTACAGACGAAAAAAAGGAAAAAAAAATCAGAAGCACCTGAACTTAAATGGATACCAACCAATGATACCAACATGGCAGTGACTGAGGTCCACAATATCCTGAACATTTTTCACAGTGCTTGAATCCATTTACAAAGAGTTGCCCACATTTTCCCAAATCTCTTCGCAAACATACATGTATTATATTATTAACTTTTGAGAATAGTTTGAGAATAATAACGAACCCTTGGAATGAATCCAATACACGGTAAGATGGGAACATCACTAAGATCATGAACTGTACATTAATATTTACAGTAGGTCCAGATTATATCAATTTGATGAAATCATGGACACACTCAAACTCAAACGAAGACTTTCACCAACTTCAGACAATGACGTACAACCAAAAAAAAAAAAAAAAAAAAGTCATCCAGACACAAGCATGAATGTGTCACACTCCAAGAAATGTCACAGACTACATCATGAGCATGGGACTTTTCAGTTGACCCCAACATGCAGAATGAACCAGCAGGCCCTACTAAAAAAACTTTAACAACAAATACACCACCAGAGCAATATATCACAATTGTCATTTTTTTAATGCAACAACAAAAAGCACATTCACACTTATTTTATCCCACTCACCCTCTGTTCAATAACGGCACCTTTTTATTTTGCAAGACTTTTCTTATAAATTAAAAGAGTGCATTTCTCTCTTCCTCACATAAATAATATTATGTCACTTGTTTGAGCCAAATAACTTAAAAAATTATCTTAGATGATAAAATAATGCATTGTCCGACAATAGACAAGAACATCATAGAATTTTATGGAATCGTACACTTTACCCTGTTCTCACCATACAATAGGAACATCAAGGCCGCAGAAGTGTATTGCTCTGTTGGTAAGATAATATTCTACCATCTTAAAAAAAAACAACCTCCTAACATAGAATTCAAAGAAAATGAACAGATTATAAATTGCATTCGTACCAACATATAAGACACTTTCGCATCAACGACTTGCTTGCCCATTCAACTGAATTGGTCAGTGGTGATCACAAATAGAAACAAATCATTGCCATGACAAACAAAACTAAGAAGTAACTCACAATCGCTACATTCAAACAAGTCAGCCATTTAATACATATGTAGGATAGGATACCAAGTTGTAAAATCAGTAATTGATGAATGGCAGGAGACAAAGATCAATGCAGTGAGAGATAAATCACTGTGGCCCCAGGTGAATACTAGTCTTGTAATAAGTCATCTTCATCAAGGTTCATGTCCTGGTGAACAAAGTCAAAAGAATAATTAATCACAGAGGTAGCATTTTGAAATCGTATCTACAATGGAAATCGCCTACCATCAACTCAGATATGGTTTTCAGAAAAGAGCTAGCAGTAAATGACATTGGCCAGCTTTTCAGATGTGCTGGGCCCAAAATTTTGAAATTGTTCTTACTCTGTGGTATCGGTTGCCATGTACTAAAAAAAGAACTTATTAAAATTGAAATTCTAAATGTAGAAGAAAGTAAAAAAAAAAAAGCATAACAAAGGTACAATTGTTAAATGAAATAACTTTTTTCTCTCTCATAAGTAATTTTGCTTGCTGAGCTTAATACATTTAAACTGGCCGACAGCAAGTTAATCAAGAACAGCATCTACAAAAGGCACAAAAAGGTGGAAAACTTATGCTCCAAGACTCCTCTCAACTTATTTGTTAATCAATAGTAAAAAAAACATCCTTAATTAGTACTCAAATTAATTTGTTTTTCATTGACGTCAGTGTACCAGCTTTTCATGCTTAGTTCAGCCCTTACATAGATCTAAAAGAAAAGGGAAAGAAAAGGTTGGGTGAAACCCTGATTTTGAGCCCCTTGATTTGATCCAACATTAAAATACATGCACAAAAAGAAGTCATTACAATCATGACAACAGTCTCTTTGTATTCAAACTGAAGCGGACAAAGACACCCTCCCCCCCAAGTACCAGTACACTACTTCAAAGAAAATTTGCTTACTTGTAAGTCAACCAACAAAAAAAACTTCCAGTATGGGCCTGTAAGGTCAACACAGTGATTCTTTCAAACAATATTCCAGAGCCCTTTGAGATTTTTGTGCACTGACACTCAAATTGATGGAGCCTAATGATTGTATTCTGGTAGCGCATTGCTGCACATCAGTAGTAAAGTATTTCAGAATGACACTTGTCATTTTGAGGAGGCTGAACTTATTCTGTAAGTTCGATATTTACAAATTTATTCATGGACGTAGCACTTTTTCACATCACAAGCTGACTTGTCCCCATAGTTATATCGGTGTTCGAAACTCTTACCAATTTTTTTCTTCCTTTTAATATTTACATCTCTAATTTTCGTAAACATCAGTAAAGTGGAAAGAAATTTATCTAGAAGGACAGACATCTATAGAAAAAAATTAAAGCTTTCACTTACAGCACCCTCAAGGTCCTCAATATTGACATTTTCAAGATCCAGTTCAAGCTCCTTCTCCAAGTCTTCCACAGACTGCTTGGCAGCTGCTGGAGTCTCTTGTGCTGGTGTTGGTGCTGGCTCAGCAGGTTTGACTGGCGCAGCAGGGGTAGGAGCTGGAGCAGCAGGGGTAGGAGCCAGAGCAGCAGGGGTAGGGGCGGGGGCAGCCGGCGACTGAACTGGTTCTTCTGACTTAACAACAGGCTTGACAAAGGGAAAGAGACAGAAACAAAAGTCAGGAATGTAACTTTTCTTTCTTTATTACATGAAGCAGGAAAATACTTTTGAATTCCAACAAAATGCTGTGTATTCTAAATTTTTTCAAACACAGCATGGCCTCAACTACAATAGTACTGACACAAAAAGAATGACATGTCCAATTTTATTAGCAAAATACAAAATTTCCTCAGCTCACCAGCCTACACTGGTGTAATCAAACCATGCACTCTTGCCTTGAAACTTTCTGACAATTTCAAACATTTGCAATGAAGGAACCAACCTAGATATGGAGCAGAGTTTTAAACCGGTTCAACATCTTTAGAATAAACCCAACTTTACATTGCTATGTCCTGAGTATTTTTTGCTGCATTAAAAAATTCTTTGTTGTATTTGTATTCGTAGGAGTTTTTCGGCACTTGCAACACAATAAGGTCATATAAGTGCCGAAAGAATAGATGTGTTACAAGAGAGTAACATACACAAAAAAAGGAGGCGGAGAGATAAGGACGATAGATGTTTGATAGGAAAGAAAGAGCAAACCACACCAGAGTACCCGCCAACCACCCACTTTGTTGTTTTCCTGTTCCTGAAAAGCCCTGAATTGTTATGACTTTAAGTTACAGGTACCATCACCAAAACTTGTAAACCACATTAGAAATATGCATTAATTTTTTTTAAAAACAGCCAACCCTGTTCATATGAGTTGTATGCTGGTTCTATAATCAAGAACAAATTTGCACTCTGGTCCCCATAAAAACCAAGGAGAGGGTTCAGCACTGAGAGCCCATTCTCACATAGTAAGCGCTCACAGTTCAGGAGCTTAAAGCAAGATTGTTAATTGGTTTTGGTAAGCGCTTGCAACACAATTATGCCATATATGTGCCGAAGATTAGATGCGTTACAAGAGAGTAACAAACACAAAAAAGAGGGAGGAGAGATAAGGACGATATGATGTTTGATAGGAAAGAAGCAGCAGTCCACACCAGAACACCTATCAACCATTCTCGTAGGGAAGATAACAAACACAGGCAAAATGATTATAAACAACATAAACCACCTGCTTTATGATTGTTTAAATTATGAAACCCAACAAATCTTCTGTATGTGAAGTGACTTGTAATTTGATAAGCTCAGCATGGACAGTTTTATAAAGAAAAAAATTGAACAGCTGAAAACACTCAACGTGAGCCTTTCACTTTACCTTCTCAGCCACATCCTCAAAGTCCTCTTCCTCTTCCCCATCTTCGTCATCCCCAATTGGAGCTGCATAGACAAAGCTGCCACTCTCCTCAGCTTGCTTCATTTCTTCAACTGGGTTGCGCTCTGCATTACTCTGTATAGCACATGAGATAGGGGATACAGGATCTTTTTGTAAGATAAAAGTACCGATAAAAAAAACCCAAACAAATGAAGGCAGCCTTTCATGATCGATGTGGAGAAAATTCTTTCAAAAGACCACCTTATTTATAACCTGTGGGAGGTTCAGTCTAACATGACTTCTACCTAAACTATTTAATCATGCAAAAAAAAAATACATTGCAGCATAGCTTTGTACATTGCGCCCAATTCAATATTATCAATAATTGCAGAGGTCCAGTAATTTTTTAACTCAACGACTGCCACGGGTTGTTTTCCATAAGGCAGACACTTCCCTTACTATGGACAATTTCGTCCATTCGCAAGACACCACTACCACTCGGATCAAAATCCTCTTCTTCTTCTTCTCATTCATCCCTCAATGAACAACCCATCCCTCTCATAAATTGGAGAATCATCAAAAGAATATCAAGAAATATGAAAAGGAGAAAGCAACTCACAGTAATCTTGGAGTACGCTGCAGCAGGCAAGACCTTCTCCCTTTGAGGTTTGAGGAACTGCTCTGTCTTGAAGCCATCCCTCAGGCCAGGAAACAAGTTCTCATAATCTGTTGGGTCGGCCAAGGAATCAGCAGACTTTTGGCTAACAGCTGCCACATTCTCCTTCCACAGTGAAACCACTCTAATGGAGGGGGAAAAAACAAAACACAGCATCCAAGTGAGAACTACATGTACTGACATGCAATCTCTACATTATTTTACATCTTTCTAAAAACACCTTTAGTGTTTGTTGGGTAAAAGTTTTACGGCACTTGCAACCATATACAAGGTCATATACAAATGCACAGCCTCTATTCAGATTCTCGTCACTTTTCAAACATGGAGAATGACTGACAGACCATCATTGAAGAAAGAGAAAATAAACATTTTCCTCTTTCCATTGAACATACAGCTCTTTTACATGAGAACAGAACGTATGGTCTTAGTTTCAATTGTGAGCAAATAGAAAAGAAGAAAGAAAAAAAAAGAAGACTAATTTCGATTTATCAAAAAAAACAAAAAACTGTCCAATTTGTCTGGGTGTATCGCAGGCTGTGTATAACAAGTCATGAAGGATATGTTGTTATTTTTAAAAATCAAGACCTACTGTCTGGGAAAATCACTGAAGCTAAAATGTAAAAAAGACAATTTTGATGAGTCACTCACCTTGAGATCTGCGATGGCAGGTAGGTTCTAGCAAAAAATGCTGCCTCTGGAAGTCTGCCAGTGTTGATGAGAATCTCCAAACATTCCTCACACCTAAAATGTATCAACATTTTTGCCTTTAGCAAACCTTATTCAAATGGATTATGTATTTGAATTCAACCTTAAAGTCAAAAGCCGTTGTTAGCTGTACAAGTAAGTGCAAAAATCACTTCCTGAGCTTCAAAGTAAAAATCACAAAAGCATTGTAAGGCAAATCTTTCATATTCTCCCATACCATATCCTCTAGATTACAATTCATAAAGAAGTTCTTAACACATTACACCCTAAGGGCCTGGACGGGAAGTCCATTGTTAGATCCTAAGTAAGGGGAAAGAACCCACCTCCCATGAATACTAGCCTTTAAAAAACACATTTTAAAAATACTAAACAAATTCCAAAAATCCTGAAAAAATAAAAGTTAAAAAGAAAACTGAATGTAGTTTCAGAAAAATATAACTTTATGTATGCGCAAACTGTTGGAAATGTTCTAACTTTAGTTCAATTGGGGTGTCCGACCCGTCACTCTCACTCTCAGCCTCGCGGTCGGGCCCTAGACCTAGATCTAAATTCTATAATTTCTCCGTCTGATCAATCGGAATCGCCCCAAACTCTTCCTACAACGTTTTCATCAAAATCTGAGCCATCTGATTTGTCACATGCTCGTTTTTGCTCAAATCCATCGTTATTTCTGTTTTCGAACTCAATTGTGTCGCTTTTCAACAAGTCGAGGCACCTTCGAAGTGTCGGTAACGCGATCGCACTTCGATCAGCTCTAATACTAACACTACTGGCCCGAAAAATTTCGTTTCGGTATCAAACGAAAGAAGAAACTTTTTGCTATACTATGCAAATCAAAATCCCGGCCCCAGAGTCTCGTCAAGGCGAGACTTTCGTTTCTAAAGACGCTGGGTCGGCGCGGGCGGTTCCGGGCGAGTCAGGGTGGAGCGCGTAAGGGAATTCCCGGGCGATCCCGGGCGAGTTAGGGTGTAATGTGTTAAAGAAATTCAAACTTGCTTCCAGTTTTTCACCCTTTTTAAAAGTCTGCTATTGGTCTTTGAAAATGTTTTAATCCAGCCAACAATATATTTATTGAGAATATCCTATCCTAAGTGCCACTGTCAGCCAGTTTTGATTTCCTGATCAAATTTTGTTCTTCAATCTGCCATAATTTCTTGTGTCGAAAAAACATCCACAAAGCTCCTCTACTTGTTACTCAGAAATTTCAGAAAACAGGTTCTGTAAAAGTTTCTGAAAACATTACCTTCCGAGGACAAAATTAGACAGGAAAGCCACATTGTTCTGTCCTGACTTTCCAGCTGCCTCGCCAAGACGGCCCACCATGTCTTTGTTGCCCGCAGAACTTGCCAGCAGCAAGAGACCACCATAGTCCTGGGCCTGGTGTAGACACTCCTGGGCTAGGCCAAACTCACAGCGGCGTACGGCCAGCTCAGCCAGCTGCTTCCACTTTTGTTCAGACTGGCTTTCTTTGGCCAGATCATACGCTGACCGCAAGTCGCACAGCTGGATGGACAGCTCAAACTTGTGCTCCGGGTCACAGGTGACTGCCATGGCTTGGGACTTGAAGCCCTGAAGATGGGAGAAGGAGAATGACTTACAAATAGAGAATGTCGACCAAAGATGGCATAAGGCAGCTTTGTTGCATTTGAATATGACTATGGCACTTTACTGAATTTCAGTGCTTTACTTTATTTACTCTTTGGGTTAACTTTTCAAGAGTTTTTTTACTGAGGACATATTTAAACAGTATAAAATATCAGTCTGCACAATTAAGGCAGGTGTTGGCTTTTTAAACACATTACCCTTTCCTATCAGAGGTGACCGTACATATCACTAGTCTTTTGAACAAGAGAACAAGCACGTTACCATTTTTCCTTTCAAAGTCAAGACAACACAGTACCTGTTTTTCTAAGAAGTGGGCAACACGTGTCCTCTGTTCACGTGGGACTGTCGGCAACACCTTGTCTGCTGTGTCAAAGTCACGCCTCATGACAGCTGTCTGGTACTCTAGCACGGAGACCAGCAGTGAGAAACTGATGATGTTGAGCTCTTTGTCACCCAAGTACAGGCGGTTGTCCTTGGGGATGTAGCCCAGTAGGTACATAACCCTGAAATAAAATGCACAATCAAGACTAGAAGTGAAAAGAGTATTTTATGTAACAAGTACAAAAAACCAAGACTTCACACTTATTGAGTATAACCTGAACTGAAAGGCCATTCAGGTAACTGCTTTCTCTCCTTAAAAGTGAATTGGGAAAAACTTTATGAACAGGTAACCTGCATTTCAACAATGGTTTATTTACTAAACCTGTAATGGTTTCCTCTCCAGGAGTTAAACATACAAAAGAAGATCCAAATGGATGAAGTAGCGTCAACATTTTGTTGATAAGAAAGCAGATTGTCATCAAACCCTAAATGAGCTTGACCATGTTAATTCGACAGGAAAATCTTAAACTAAAAAAACCCCACCAATTCTTATTCGGTTTTATGATACAAAACAAATTAAATCTATGGTAAGATTGAACAGAAATTACAGAGAGTAAATTTCACTCCGGAAACTATTAACTACACAGTACAGACTCAAAATGAAAAGTTTCCTTGACAAAAGAATTTCCAACCAAATTTCAAGACTATCAAGTACTGGCCCTTTACTCTTTGTGTATATTCTTTTTATCCACAAATGTCCTACTACTTATGCAGGTTCAAGAGAGTGTATATTTTATGGTCTAGTTTCAGCTTGATCCAGCCACTAAAAGTCTTCAGGTTTGCTGGAAGGTCATACTAAAAAAAAAAAAAATTCCCCTCATCATAATCATAACCAGCAAAATGCGGTTCCTTTTCTGAAAAAAATCAACATAGAAACACACTCATGGAAACTTACCTGTCCAGATGAGCAATGGTGACGATTTCTCCTCCCACATAATAGTTGAGACGGTTGACATTGTTGGTGTAGATGAAGCAGTCACCCACCCACAGACCAGTAGACACTGACTCTTCAATTTCTGTCAGTACCTGGAGAGGGAGAGAGCAAGAAACCTCAGTATCCTGAAATTTTCTACCACAATTATGTTTTATTAAGGTTTTCATGGCACTTGCAACTGCATAAGGTCATATGAGCGCCAAGGGGTGGATGTCAACAGAGAAGTCAAAACAGGCATTCAGGCTTACTCTGCTCATCTCTCTAGCTTCAACTGCACAAAAGTCTGGTTCGTTTATCAAGGCACCCCTGAAATAGCAGTTCACAAGAGAGTGACAAACATACAAAAAAAGTAGAGGAAAAATTACTATAGTAAGGATGAGGAAAAAAAAAGCAGCAGTTCCTTTAACTTCCACGTGTTAGCATTATCATAATAGATTTATGTGACCCATCAAGCACATGACTGCTTACTGACAGTACGGGAAACTACTTACTCCCTCCAAAAAATGTCAATGGGAAATTCCACATTAAAAACAAAACAACGTACTTGGAAGAAACACCAAGCTCTTATTCCATATGACAAACAATCCCCCAGCAATAAAATAAAATATCTCTCTCTCTGTTTTACATACCTCAAAGGCATCCTCAACACCATCTTCTGTAACAGCATCTTTGGATTCCTTGGCATTCTCCACAGCCTCTGCGTTGTACTTCAAGATAAAGAATGAATCCTCTGTGGCTATACACACAAGTTCTCCTGTCTCGCTCCAGTAGATCTAGACAAAGGAAAGACAAAGTTTTTTCCCCTACATGCTCCAGGTTTGCTCAGGTACAAACATGAAATTCTCACAACAATCTGTGGATTGTCATAACTATATGACTTAAATAGAAAACTGCATACAAATGTAAGGTTCTTTACAATTCTTACAGGATGGCCAGCAATTACTGGGATAAAATTTAAAAATCCAAAGTATATTATACCGCTAACAATGCTTAAAAGTGAGAAACAAACAAACATGAAGAAGAAATAAACGCGTCTCTGAAATGTAAAATAAATACATTATCCTTGCCCAACAGCTTATTCTTTCAATCCTTCCTTCCAACATTACTTGACTGCAAAACTGAATGTTTACGGTGACTAACAAATCTGCATTATAGTAACACACATTCTCTTCCCAGAAACCTTCATATTAGATACAATCTGTTTAAAAGTGAAAACCAGTGATTTCAAGTAATAATAACAGCTGGAGAACTCACATGTTTTGGAGTGATCTCAATGCGTCGCACGAGCTCAGTGGTTTCCCAGTCATAGAGGGCCAGGCCACTAACAGACCTAACACCCAGCATATTTCCACCATAGATTCCTGAAATTGATTAACACAGAATATCAGATTCAAAGAGCTGAAAAGAGGATTATTTGAGAGGGTAAACTTTTCGTTACGATAACGAAACCTAACAAATTTGTATCATCATGGGTGGGTAAAATCCTTTTTTAAGATATTCTTGGCTCTAATCATATGCAAAACACAGTGGTATGACCATGAATCAAAACAAAATAGGCTGCTAAACTAGGGTTTAAAAAAAACTCATGATAAAGAAATCACGTGCCCATTGTTTGACAAGCTCTTTTTTAGTTTTAGTAAGAGTTTGCAGCACTTGCAACACAATATGGTCATATAAGTGCCGAAGAATAGATGTGTTACAAGAGAGTAACGTACATAAAAAAGAAGGAGGAGAGATAAGGATGATATATGTTTGAAAGGAAAGAAGGAGCAAACCACCCCAGAGCTCCCACTAACCACCCACCGACAAGCTCTGTATCATAACGACAGAAACAACTACACACAATAAACTCTGTTATACTAATCATCTCTTTAATCTACTCATGTATTTCCACAAGCAACTCGACCTTTAAAAGTTACTTTTACTTAAATTCTTTCAAACAAAAGAAACTATCTTTTTTTCCCTCAAGAAAATAAATAATGAACAGAAGACAGAATGAAAAACAATTTACCCTCGGCACCAAAGTCAGGCTTAAAAGACTTTTGCTCTTTGAAGTTCTTGAATATTTTGACGGATGTACTGCCTTCCCTGATGGCATAGACAGAGGAGTCATTGCTCCACACAAACTCTTGTGCAGAACCAAAGGCTTTGTTCCTCAGGGCCATGGCAGTGTAAATAGTGTATTCACCATCTCCACAAACCACAACAAATCTGAAATAAAAAATAAAAAATTAAAGCCGCAGGAACGTTTTCGTAACGTGAACACTTAAAAAATTTCAAAAGTATGTCTATCACCGTTATCTTTTTCTAATTAATTATGAATGTAAATCACCAAAAAATTGCTACTTCAGAAAGTTGGGTTTAAAACATTGACACCTGACATGAAAATTGATACTTATAAAAATATAGGAAAAAAGGTTATGAGAAAATTTGCACCCATTGATTATCGAACATCAGAAATCAGAAGGCAGCTCTTACTTTCAATGACTTGAAAAATGGTCCATATACTATATTCCATTAACTTTAAAAACCATCTTACACATCACCCCGCTATAACAAGACTTTTTCATTGCAATATTTATTTGTCTGTGCTTTCAAAATATTGGATACTGTTGATACCTGAAGCCCAAGCAATTGATTTTCCTCTTTAAAAAAAAATTGTAATAAAGCTGTCTCAGATCACAAATATCCTTGTCAAGGGGCTTCAGCCACACACCTGCCATTGGGATTGTGAGAAATTGTCTGAGGGTAAATCTCACAACTACCCATGTCCTTCACAGCCAGGGACAGGCGTTCCCCGTCCTTGATTTCTTGGTCTCCCATGGTCTTGATGTTGGCTTGCTGAATCTCTGAGTGTTTGGCCCAAATGATTTTGCCAGAAGAGTCCATAGACATGGCAGGCTCCTCTCGACCAAGCTGCAGAGCAAAATAAAACAAAGAAAGATAAGGAAACATTCGAACATGCAGGTGAAAAGAGGGACTTTCATTTTTAGGGACTCAAAAACAATTCAGAGCAATATCTATGATCAATCTTAACTGCTTTTACACCTATGAAAACTGAAATTCTCTAGATTTTTCAAGTTTTGGAAAGTACCCAAAACACATAAACCCATGGGGTAGGGGTTCCAGCCTGTGGAGTTAAAAATTTTTAACTACTAGGTCAAAGCAGACACTTAAGTGGTAACTACTTAAGTGGTAACTAAAGGTAGTTCTCTTCTTCACACAACAGAAAAGGTTTTGTTTACAAGCAAAGAAAATGACTAGTCCGTAAATTTAATACTTCGCAGTCACACAGCCAGCAGTACAAATTACGCCATCTGGTCACCCAGCCAGGAGAGTGACTGCAACTGGCTTCTCGGGCCTGTCGCAGAACTGCGTCAAGTGACCGAGACAGATAATTTTCACCGTCCCATTATTGCGGCAAGTGACCACAAAGAGTTAAAAGGTGATGGGGTGAGGGATCACCTTGATAATGATGCTGCCCTCGTCGTATCCCAAAGCCACATTATTGGAACCCTTCTGACAAGCCACAGTCCATACACGCTCCAGACCATAGTTGAGAGTACTCTCCAGCCTGTACGTATTTGCATGCCAAATGCGCACAGTGCCTGAAACATTAAAATTTGCAACATATTATGTTCAATGTTATGTTTTACTATCAAGACCAAATTGACGTTGTAGAAACAGAATAATAAGGAAGACTTATGTTACACAGCAGGATCCTGAGAGCTACACCAGCGGGGACTTCTGTCCCTGGCAGGTTCTACCAAGCTGGCCTGGTCGCCGGGGGAGCGGCCTGACAAAATGTATTCACCAGCTGCAGGAGATCGGGGTGGTCTTCCTTAGCAGCAAAGTCTATAGTGGGGCAGAGAGTAGAGATAGGTATCTCAAGAAATTTGAATGGTCTCGAGGTACGATAGCAAGGTGTGTGGCTCACTAGGGCATGTCAAAACCCAAAAGACGATTGTGGCCAGCCACCGTGGAAAAGGTGGGGAACTTACTGAGTACTACCTAACAAAATGTAATGCCCGAAGAAACAAAACAAACCCTGCTGAACAAAATAAAATGTAGAAAAATACAATACCATGGCCACTTAAAACAACACGAGACCATTGTGAAAGAGGTGCTTGAGGGAAAGATGTGGGGCAGGCGAGCCAGAGGAAGACAAAGAAAAACATGGATGGACAACATAAGGACATGGACTGGCCTGGATATGGCAGAAAGTGCAACGGCAGCTCACGACCGTGAAAGATGAAAGGTCATTACACGCCAACCTCTGAGTGAGAGATGACACAGGTATCCAGGTATATTATACAGTTATGAAAATAGTTCTCCACCAAAAGTAGCTATTTGGTTACTGTATTAAGCAAAAATAACTTAAAAATTCAATTAAGTTAGAGGTAATAATTTTATGCAGTACAGTTGTTTTTTTCTGAAATAACAAAAGATGTTTTTCATGTCTACATAAAATGTCCCTAACGTCTACTTTCTTGCATGTCCATCAAACAATAATGCAGCATACAAACACATAAAAAATCTCACTGAACCTTCTACTCCTTTTTCCTCTACTGGTTGGTACCCACTCACCATCTTCTGATCCTGTCAGGATAATGGGGAGAGTGGGGTGAAATGCCACTGTAGCAACATTCTGGGCATGTCCCTCCAATGTCTGCACACACATCTTGTTCTGAAGTGAAAAGACAATTTTAAAATTAATTATTTAGAAACATGGTTGCCTATCATGATTTTTAAAAAGTGTTTACAGAGCCAAAATTTCTCCCATAAACGAGGTTATTACGAGTACAAAAACATTGCAAAAACTTTGGAAGAGGATATTTTTTATGTTTCATTACTTAGCAAAGTTCTAGGAAATTTGCAATTACATTCAACAAACCAGTACAAACCCTCCATGTAACATCCTGGCTCTCTGGAGACTAAAACCAACAAGACTTTAAGCACTTAGAACAGTATGCAGAGACCACTGCAATAACTGAACTTTATGTGATTTCACACATGTTTATTTGTTCCAGTAAAGAAAAAAAAAAAAGGCTCCCTTTTCTGAGTTCCCAAGTCTAATGTAACTCGACTGTAGGCTTGAGACTTCTCCTTAACCTCCACAGCCTGATGTTTTAACTCACTTGCGACTGGGCCCTTTCACCAGTCACAAGCGTTGAAGACTGGCGTTTTTGGGGTATTTCAATAAATCACCACAACTCTCAGAATTACCCTATTGTAATTATTTTTTGACACAGTAAGTAACATTCAACCTTAATCTAATACAAAAAACCACAGTTGTCTAAGTTTAATACTTTAATTTGTATGATTTTTTAAAAATTGGCATGAATTTGATTTTCCAAAAAGTTTCCAGAGACGTGACAAGGGGAATGAAATTCACTACAACAACAAAAATAAAAGTTCAAAGTGTTCTGGTTTGATTTGTATACATGTGCGAGTGTTTGGTGAATATATAAAAGCTGGTCTGTGCATTGATTCAGACCCATACACTGAAAATACATAGACAGATGTACGGCACGGCGTTGTGATTTCGTTGCGCGAAAAACAACACCGGTACTAGTGCTAGATCTAGCCCTAGAACTACGACTCGGGCCGTGTTCAGGTACATATCCAGGATCCTAACTATTAGACACATCATATTCTGAGACACTAAAACTAGTAAAACGTACAGAAGTATAGAAAACGGCGAAATTATGTGATTCTGGTTCATGCGACTTCTTCGACCGTTACTACGACGCGACTGTTGGATTACTATGAGCTGTATAGAAAAAAACAAAGCGCGAGTTCCGGTCTGTTCAACCCCAGTTGGGGTCACTGTCCTTCACCTTCAATAACTTAAAAACTACTGGCCCCAGAGATACGAAACGAAGTCTAAGTAGCTCAGGCTTGGCCAAACAAGGGTACGAGGCGGGTCTCGCGATCCGTGCGTGATTTGTAGAGCGAAAAAAAAATTCCAAAGTTGGTCACGCAGGGCTTGTGTGACCCGTCTGAAGTGAGTTAACTTACATAAGACTTATTCACCCTCATACTGAACAATACATGAAGCCACCACAAAGAGACTCACTTATGCTTTTTCGTTGTCAGTAAGTAATTTGATTTACCTGATAGTCCCAGATCTTGACAAGTCTGTCGTCAGCTCCAGAGATGAGGTACGGCTTGTCTCCCCAGCAGTAGTAGTCTACACAGTTGGCTCCTTTCTCATGACCTTCCAGTGTGAAGTTTGGGGTTGGAGACCCTAGTTGCCACACCTAGCATGTCAAGATTTATATAGTGATCATTTTATCAAATTAGTCATTTTATGTTTGACTCCCATAGATCAGATTAAAGGTGATATGACATAAATGTGATACTGGGCACTAGAGGCTTGACATATATGTGATACTGGGCACTAGAGGGTTAATAAACTATCTCTCGTTGGTAAAAATTTGCCATAGCCAAGTAAAATGTAAATAGAAACACCTATTTAGAATTATTGTTCTGTCTCATCACTCGTTCATGCTTTACTAAGACAGACTAAAGAATTCGGTTTGTGAGCGCCAGAAGATTAGAGGTGTTACAAGAGAGTAACAAACATTAAAAAAAAAGAAGGGGAGATAAGGACGACAGATGTTTGATAGGAAAGAAAAAGCAAACCACACCAGAGCACCCGCCAACCACCCACTAAAGACTACAGAATAGAAGCGAACTAAATAAAAAGGTTCACTTCACATGAAGTACATAGAAAGATTCGTACATCAGTCAAATAAGCATGGTTGATTATATTAACACCTCTCTCCTCTTACCCACCATACACAAACACAGACACATAAGCAAAGACAATACGTAATTTCAGGAATGTCAGTGTAATCTGTCAGCCCTCCAACCACCACCACACACACACAACATGAACATTTGAGGAATATCAATAAAATCAGAATTTATTACTTCCCTTAAACAAAAAAACAACACAAAAAAAAAAAAAAGAAGAGAGAGGGGTACCGTGCTGCCATTGACGCTTTCAACAACAGAACACAAATTAAAATACATATAATGTGAGGCAGCGTGGTGAAATCAGGCACTCGTCAAAATAATGAAAGTGAAGAAACTGGCATTTTTCCGCAGGTTTCTGAATTTTATCGAATTTTTGTTTTTTGTCTGAAAACCTTTTATGCCCATTAAAGAACACATTTCTGTGTGTATTTTTACTGAAAAACGTTGAATAAAGGCATAAAAGATGTAAATTTTAAGTTTTCATGGACTCTCGAGCTATGGAAATAACTAAACTTTGGCAGCCATTTTCTCGTTAATCTTACCTCTGAAACCATGCGATCCCCACCTCCTTCAATTTCCAATATCTCAACTGGTATCCAAGATATGGATATTTCTGTAATTGAAAGCAGCCCAAATAGACAGCCTTTAAGGTGATACCAATAACTCCATACGCCAAAAAATTGACGATCGCCTGATTCCGTCATGTCCTAACACATATATTGAAAATATTATGTGACATTTTGCCAGTGAGCAGCAGTAAGTTGTGTAATGACATGTTTCCTTCTCACCTTGATGGTTCTGTCAAGAGAGGCACTGGCAAACTGGTTATTGTCCTTTGGGTTGATAACGATCTGCATGACGTAGTGTGTGTGTCCCTCAAACACTTGGGTGCAGGTCCACTTTTTGTCCCAGTCCCACAGCTTGATCAGCATGTCATCTGGGGAGACATTTGTTTCAGTAGGAGTTTTACGGCACATGCAACACTTGCATTAGGTCATATTAGTGCTGAAGATCACAGGTGTTATAAGAGGGTAACAAACACAAAAAAAGGAGGAGAGGAGGATAGTAGATGTTTGATACCCACAGCACTCACACCAACCACCCACATTGGGAGACAAAGCAACAGTTCAGGGAACTAAGTCACAACACACTGTTCAATGATCAGTGACAAGAAAAACAAAATAATCCAACATAAAGCCAACTCAAAAGAGATAGGGTTACAGAAAAAAACAACCCAACCCGATTCCAAATTCATATGAAGGAGATTCTAAGGTCCACCATTCTATCCAAATGGAGAGAAGCTTAAACATTGACAACTTGCACTTTGAAAATATTCCTTTCCCTGCTAATGAAAACATGGGATAATTAATATTATAGTTAGGTGTATGTGCAGGGAAAATAATGGTCTAAAATTGCATGGGTGGAAGCCAGCATGAGCAAAAGTAGTGGGCATCATATCTTCTTAATTCATGATCTAATAGTACTGCCATCAGCTTAACTTTCTACGTGCAAACGCTTCATGTCCATCTTATTGTTACTTATTGTAAAAAGCTGTCCAGAATATATTTTGATTTACTGATTTCTTTTCTTCAAAGTAGATACATCTCAAATATCTGTGCCAACTTCCACAGCAGTAAGTTTATAAATAAAACTTAAGCATTAAAACAAAGGAAATATATTGAGTGGACCCAGACACCCCCCACCAAACAGCAGCATGTCATTATTTCATTTTAAAGTACTCTTTAAAATTTTGATCATAAAGGAATCAAATTAAAAGCCACTGGAACAAAAAAGCAACTTAAAAAATAAAATTTCCTTCTGACATTAACACGCACAAAAATCTATTTGATTTTTTAAATTCTCTTTTGCATAAAAGGTAAACAATGATCATGAGCATAAAAAAATGAATTGTAAATACTCACCACTGCTGGTGAGGATAAATGGTTGAGTGGGGTGAACAGCAATAGAGCGCAAATAATCAGAATGTGCCTCAAACTGGTGGACTCTCTCCAGTGTGTTGTAATTAAACACACGGACATGCATGTCATCCTGTAGAATAAACAAAATAAGAGGAAAAAATGTTATACCATAGCGCAAAACAAAATACAAAATAAATCGATTAAAAAAATTAAAAACCTTTTGAGAATAAAAAAATGAACGTAAGCCAAAGTCTATAAAACCACACCTCCTGAGGTGACTTTCTTCCTCCGTAACTTCATATAGCTTGCCTTTCCAACCCCTTCACCACAGACAAAAGAGGAACCGATGACTTCCTCACAATGCAGAAAGATTAAACAAAGGTTTTCTTTTCACATACATTTTTTTGTTGTACTTCTGGGCTGTTATTATTATTTGAGCCAAACACTATATTAAACAGTCGTACTTTTTTTGGGGGGGGGGTTAAATATGCAACTTCAGTTTAATCACACATTAAGAAATAAAAGTAACATGAAATTCACTTATACCTACATGAAATGAATCATGAATGAGACTTTCACCCCTCTTCTCCATTTTTTTACAGAACATAGAAGTTTGAAAAACAACATGATAAAATCCAATGAATGTCCACAAAACAATATCAGATATGTGAATCAACACTTACAGAGCCCGATAAGACCCAGTTCTTTCTCGCAACAAATTTTGCTGCTCTGACAGGCAGGTCACAAACTTCAAATGACTTGATCAGTTGCTGAAATAGAAACAATGCTGAATATCAAAACACAAAATTCACGTGATGAAGAAAAGTTTGCCCTCAATCACTAGCTTTTGGCCGAGGGCATTATATATGCAGATGACAGAAAACCACACACTGCATGTTATTTTAAAAAATACATCAGGTACAAATTGCATCAACGTCACGGAAATCATATCTATACATGATGCGAAAAATACTTTTCATGCTAAAAAAGCAAAGAATAATGATACATCAATCATTACATAAGAACAACAGAAATTAAAGGAGAATCTAACAGTAAAGGGACAGTTTTAAATGATAAGGTTTATAAAATAGATAAAATGAAGTTGAAGAGAGATAATATTCTTTTTTTCCTGAAATTCCAAGAGTAAAAATAAAAGCACATAAATAAGAATAAATTACAATATATTCCACTTATATCGACAGCCGATGTATCAACATTTTGACATATCGACATATTTTCCAATTAGGAAATTTTTCCTTCAATACCTTCACTAAACAATTTCTCTTATATCAACTTTTTTTTGGGCCCACTCTGCTCTATCGACCTGCTTCCTGGGTACCTGGCGAAGCCCACGAACATAAATGGGGGGAAAAGCCATGCTAACAGTCAATGCATTAGTTCTTCATCAAGTCCGCATACCCGCCAAGTAACCTATTCGGCACACCAGGCCTTAGTAGGTTATGTAGGGCCTACACAGTGTAGTCTCCAAAACAGTACAGTTCCCCCAGAGGTGAGCGTCTCGCGCACTGGGCATCACCTCTCTACCCCCACTCCCGATCGCACAGTTCCCTTCCCCATCCCATTCTCAGTCTGTCGCTGGCAAGTGCCACGGTCAGTTAGTCAGTGCCTCGCCTTTCCATTTCCCCCAGCAAGCTGATATAAACAAGCCTTACAAGGCTGCTATTACAACAAAGTTTGCGCTGGTGTGTAGTGTGAGCCTCGCGTTGCTCGGTATTCGGTACCGTAACTCCAACACGTGTGTTGTGTAAGAATCAAGAGAAGCAACCAGCATAAAAAAGTTGTGTTGTCTTTTTACAGCTGACCTCCATATATTTCTTCCTCTTTGGCTTTATATTTTCATTATCATCATTTTTATATATCGACATCAAATCCACTTTCAAAAGCATGTCGACATAAGTGGATTATACTGTATTATAAAAGCAAAAATTACCTGAGACTCAAAATTCCAAATGTGTATGTTGCCATTGTACAAACTTGCCAGCATCCATGGCTCTGAAGGATGCAAATCAACACTCTTCACCCTGTCAGACCTGGCAGACAACTTGCGTTTGATGTCAAGTCTCAGAGGCTGAAATTGAAACAGCATGATATTGATACTACTACAGTTGCTAAGATAAAAAAAACATTACCCCAATGTCTTGTAAAAATTTGTAAGCATTATAACCATTACTCACTGACTCCATTTAAATTATATATACTATCCATATTAAGTTATCACCTTAAATTAGGTTGTTTTCGTTTGATATAGTTCAGATGAAAACCATCAAATATTTCAAAAATTTAATTTGTGACGAATGTAAAGTCAATATTCATGTAAAACAGATAAAAATGATCAAGAAAAGGGCTTATATTACTTGAGCATTACTTGAATTACCTGAGCATTAGACCCCAGTGAAAGTAAAATAATACCTAATGGAGTAATGGAATTAACAGTGAATGTTCAATGACCACAGGCTAGACTATTTAACATCAGACACACACACAACATAGATCTAGATTAGCCAAGTCCACAGAAGGACTTCCATAACGAGCGACCACCCCAACAAACACAATAAAGAAGAGACCTAACCCTGACCCTATTCCCAAACCAAACCCTCTATTCTATACTCTATTTCATAATGGTCGCTCATTACGGAATTTCTCCCAAGCCCATACCACAGAAGTCCCCGCCTAATAAGACAGCACTGTCATTATTTGAATGAGCTAATGATAGGAAAAGGGGTGAGAATAATATTATATTGTTATTCTCACCCCGGATGAGAAGAGAATAAAATGAATATTATTCTCACCCGGTCTGAGAATGCAATGGATTTTTATTCTTAGGCCTACCTGGGTGTTGAGAAAAGGTAGGCCTACATGTATGCAAATAGGATGATAGAAAAAATAATTTGTGAAATGTAAGAGTGACTGTTCGTGATCGGCCCCACAACGCTGGCCGATTTTTCTAGGCTCCCATGGGGATTGTTATTGTTTCATTTTTAAAAATCTTGAGAGCATGCACGCATATCTTCACCAAAACCCTAGACAAGTGTATATTCTAAATTCAGAAAGGAATTCACTAGCCACAGTAGTATGTTCTTAAAAATAATAGCCTTAACTGAAAGCTATTTAATGAAATAATGTTAGTAATAGTTTGTTTACAACAAAAAAAACATTTTATCCCTAACAGAACCCACAATTATTTTTAAGGCACGCAGTGCCTTAACCCTAGGCTTATTTTTTTCTTAATTTTGAATGGTTAAACCATTCAAGAGTAAAAATTTTCCATTACAGAACCAATAAATAGCAACAAAAGGTGACACTATTTGCTCAAAAGATAAGGTTTTCCCCCAAATTGACAACAGTCGCCTCCCGCGCTCGAGAGCTGGCCCGCCCGTTGGCGATTTTAGTCGCCTCACGTGCTCAGCGGAGTGAGAGAGGGAGGCAAGTTTCGTCGCCTGGAGCGCTTAGTTTAGTGACAGGGGTCCTATGAGTATGATCAAAGATACTATTATACTAGGCCCTATCTTTGCTTTGATGCCCGAAACAAAATAAAAAGGGCAGAAACGAAAAAAAAAACAGGTGAGAATTGTAGGCGGCTGTTATTCTCACCCAGGGTGAGAATAGTATCAATTTTATTCTCACCCCGGGTGAGAATAATATCCTGTTTATCCTCACCCCAGGCTTCAGGGACTGGTGCAAGAATGAGAATCAATATAAACAAAAGAAAACGAGTTCTAAGACAGTAACTTACTGCTAAGAGCTAGAAGACAAAGTGTCACAAAGACAAGAGAGAGAATACTACAACTACGATCAGTCACCTAGAATCTAGAATCTAGATCTAGATCTAGATCTAGATTTACCCACTCTACTAAGACAAAGACTAGTGGGCCATGGGCTTGGCCTATCATCACAGTCATGAAATGGCTATTTCTTTGAGGGTGATTGACTAATAATCTAAACTAAGAACTAAGTATTTTATGGACACTGGCACGGTGGTGACATGGGGCTCCGACGTTTCTGCTTTTACTTCTGACGAGGTGACGATTGTCAACAAAACACAGCCAACACGATTTAGGTAAGCATGGATGGAGTAGCACTTACTGTTAGGTAGTGAAGACTTTGTTTCTCACCCCATCTTTTATCTATTAAAAATTAAATGACAAAAACTAAAACGAAACCAGTCTCCAGTGCAACCGTAGTATTAAAATTTGGCGGCGATCTAACATTGTATTATAGAGTTGTGTATCATGTATGAAACGATGGATGGGAGTTGCCATTATTTGGTGACATTTCCGATTTCGCCAAGCCGGCGCCAAGGCAAGAGTCTATTTCCACCGCTATTCTATGATTCATGTGTAATAAATGGAATCCACATCCAAAACCAGAAGCATGCAGTATTCTCGCTCACCATCGTGACTGTGAAAATTAACTCCAATGGACAAATGAGTTCAAAAGTTCCAACGACTTCTGGTTCAACGTTTTCACGGTGGATCTGTTGACTGCAATACTTTTACGTGGCCCAGGCCAATGCGCATGCGTTAAGGAAGTGCTCTTCTGTGTAGAAGGACATTTTATACCCCATGAAAATGATCCGTACAGCAAAAATGTTCGATCTTGCTCAAGGAGCTTATTGGCTTATTGTTACCTCCGTGATCTTGCTACATAATAACACATAAACAACGAACCAAGCTTCTAACTGCGTATTCAGACGGGCGGGAATCGCAAACCAATAATCTAATTCAAGACAGCCAGCCAATGAAATATACAGTTCAAACTGAAATTAACAAAATCAGATGTTTTAATGAATAGATCTATATAACAGTGTATAATTCAATTACATTGCTTTTGCTGATATTATGTCCTCTTCACTTTTGAAAGTGAAATAAACAAAATACAATAATCTTCTGAACACATACTGAAACCAATTGGAAGAAAAGAACACAAAAAAGAACAATAATAACAACAAACAAACAACAACAACAACAACATAACAACAGCTGATTTTGCTCAATCGTCTTTTTATAATGGGGAAATTAGTAGATAATCTACTTTAGAGAGAATAGACAGAGCTTGGGTATGTTGGCATTTTGTCGTTCTGAATGCTGCTCGCCATCGCTAATAATATTTGTTCTTTTTCTCTTGTAATTGTGTACAGTATTAGAAGACTCTATACCATAGAGCTACCTCTTATAGAGCAAATTTATGATTTATGCACATATGCAGCATCTTTTATTCATCTAGATGGTTTGTATACTCAAAGTAGCCTTCTCCTAAGGACATTATAAAGGTCCTTTATGCCTACTCCAGAAATAATAATTGATAAAAGAGAGTTTGGCCCAACCTCCTTGATAGTCCCACAGAATTTTTAGTGTAGAATTCTGTAGGTCCATGCCTGATACACGAACCCCATTCCGTACCATATATTATGATCCATGCTAGACGTCATTGCTTCAAACAATGAATTTGGTTAAAGTTATTTAAGAGAATAAGGACAGACATTCAGCAAGGATTTATGAAATACTTGTCCTACACTTCTACAGCTGTTGGTTAGCCTATAGTGCGAACAAACATGAGTTTATTTAACAGAATTCTACATCTATGGTTTATTTTTACTTTAACGCTCTTCTCTAAAGAAGAAACAAAAGAAATTCACTTTCGGTTTTGACATTGAACTTCCGTTTAACGGTCGGAGGCCTTCCAGAGACTACACACTCACAAGTCACAAGTGATAAAATGTTCTGATTGTTCAATGACACACATTTAACGCCTTTTAATTAAGGCTCTGGATTTGGCTGCTCGCTCCCCTCGCTTTACTGTTCATTAAAGGTAAATCAAACTGGAGATGCCTCGTTATTACCCACCCGTAACTCACATTTTTAGTTTTACTTACACTTAGATTCTAGGTGGCTATCCTCACCCGGGGCACCCGGGGTGAGAATAAAAATACGATCGACCTCTCACCCCCGGTGAGACTTGCCAGCGTTGGCTATTCTCACCCGGTTTTTCTTTTGTAAGAGTTTTACGGCGCTCGCAACTGCATTCACCCGGAGTGAAACAAGACCTGTTTTTCCTAATTACGGAATACTGTCTTTCGGTCTGGATGATCAGATAGACAAAAACAAAGAAAAAAACGAAGTGGCGATTTTGTAGTTTGGTTCGTTAAGTAAGAGTAGTAAGGGGGTTTCAGGGTTTGCCCCCCTGACCTAAAATAAAAATATATGGAAGTGGGGGAGGGGGGGTTCAGGGGGAATTTTACGACAATTTGATGTTTTGCAGTTAGTTGCATCCCTGTTCTTTGTGTTGCCTATATTTATTTGGTCATCAAGACTTCTGAATTTCTTCTCTGGATGTAAACAAATGGATCATGGACTTTTACGAACGGAACTACAAGATCACCAACAAAGTGGCTATGCGTACGGCATGTTAAGGGGTTCCCTTCTCATTCAAAGGTCCCGGGTTCGAATCCGGGTAGCATCCGAAAATTTTCTGTACAACTTAAGAATGTGGGTTCCGTCCACACATAGTACTGGATATCGGTACTGATTTCAATATTCGTGATGTTACATCAGTAGATCTAGACTACAAAATGAGCAGTAAAATTTCACTTGTTTTGAAACAAGGCAAGGGGGGTTTTAATTTGCCCCCCTGACTTAGCATATAAACCTGCGGGGGCTTCAGGGGGGGGGGGGGCATGCCCCCCCCTGAATTTGACACAATTTAATGTTTTGCAATTAGGTTTGATATAGGCCATCTCCCCATATCTGCATGCGAATCAAAAAGTAATAATTTAGAACCAGATGTAATCGTCGGTGGGGTCAAAACTAGTATTCCCAAACGGGACCCACATTCATAAAAAGTAGTACCAAATTTTCTTCTCTAAAATCACCTCCTTTCGTGCTCTCTTGCAAGGTTCTGTCGTCTGCTTTCGTTTCCACTTTCTGCCTCCCACCCCCTCACCCCCTTTGCTCCCTCCTCTGGGCTCCTGACTCTTTCTGCAGCCTTTCTAGTGCTACTCCTTGGCTCTTTCTTAATGCTGTCTTTCAGCCACACCCTTGATCTTCTGGTAGGAAAGATCTACACCTAGCCTTCTCGGACAAAGGCGAAAAATCTTTGAGGTCCTGTATGCAAGTTGCCCCGTTAATGCCACCCGGGCAAAATTCAAAATTTCCTACCAATTGAAAAGATGTTGAATGTGCCCCGCACGCTCATATGACCTAATATGCAGTTGCGAGCGTCATAAAAAACGTACCCCCCCACACCCCCCCGGGCAGTGCCACTGACTGTAGTGTCTTTAGGCCATTCCCAAAGGGGGGACATTTCTCGTTCAAGCACAGTAGAATTGTAAATGGGCTGATGCATCATGTCACACTCATAACTGTGCCTGATCTGGAACATGGAACTGCTGCTTTTTCTTTCCTAAGCCTTACTATCTATTGTCATTTTCCTCTACTTCTTTTGTATGTTTGTCACTCTTGTGACCTGCTATTTCTGGGGTGCCTTGATGGTCGAAGCTTTTGCTTTTGAAGCTGGAAAGGTGAGAAGAGTATGTCTGATTCCCTGTAAGGACTTCTCTGTTGACACCCACCCTTTGGGGCTCATATGACCGTATGCAGTTGTGAGCGCCGTAAAACCCTCTACTATAAAAAAAAAATTACCCCCCCCCCCCCAAAAAAAAATTGCTAGAGAAGGACAACTAAATGCCATTGGCTGATATTTATAGTAACAGCCTTCTTGTTTGACATCGTTGAGAAGGGATTCCCACTTTGTCAGTCATAGTGGCAACATGACCGCATGACAGCAGCCTTCCAACTCGGATTATTTTCTTTGCAACTTGCAGAACTGTTCGGTTCGGTTGTCTATGATTGTGGAGCACCTTTCTTCTGCCCAGGTTGATTCTGATGCTGTACACTACGTAAACTGAGAAAAAGAAGAGGACTAAGAGTAGGCCTACGTACGAAAGCAAGTTCAAACAAAGTTCAACGACTCAATGCAAATGAAAGATCCGGATCGTTTCTGGTAAGATTGAACTTTGGTGGGCCCAACACTGAACGAAGCTGGAACTACTTTTGAGCCTCGCTGTGCAATGGTCCGCTCTTATGTTATCGTTTTGCATTTATGTGTGTTTTTAAAAATTGTTATTGTATTATTGTTGCAAGGGGGAAAGCCCCCACTGTTGTTATGACTAGTGCGCATTTAATACATGATGTAAATACGGTGGGTCCACCAAAGTTCAATCCAGCCTAAATAGCCTCGTTTCTTTTTAAGTTTTGTAAGCACAAGAGATTAAGCACTTACAAGGGATTGGACTCAATAGGACGCTGAGCTGGCTGCAAATAGAGTAGATCTAATTCGAGACTGCAAGGTTTGCAAATGGATACTGCGATATGCAAAAGCAATAGATCTATACTAGGGGGAACCGCTCGGAAAGACCCAAAGAGGGAAGCTTGGAAACTGTCAGTGTAAATCATTCGCTACGCAAAATCATCACTATTTTTAGAATCATGATCAGATGACGCGGCGGGCATCCCCCTTCCTAGGTCAAACAAGATGGCTGTTACTGTAAATATTGGCCGATGGCGTTTAGTTGTTGTTCTCTGCTATCCGCTTGATTCTCACCTGGGGTTAGAATAGCGCAGTTTGTAGGTCTCTCACCCGGGTTGAGAGGGCGGGCCTTTTGGCTATTCTCACCCGGTATGCGTTCACCGTGATACCAGTGTAAACAAACGCTCCGGCGCTCTTGTGTTGAAAGCGTGCAATATTGTTTGTGGGCAGTGAGAGGAAGAGAGAGGGGGTGGGGGGGGGGGGGGGAGGAGAAAAAGATATGGGGAGAGAGAGAGAGAGAAGTAGTCTTGGATGTGATGCTTCAGGATTTAAAAAAAGAATATTGATAAAACACACACTCACGCAAACAAACCATAAAGACACACAGAGGGCATATAGGCCTATATATATTTATAGACATCCCTTGAAAAAGTCAATTTGACAGTC
The DNA here is from genome assembly GCF_000002075.1 of Aplysia californica. Lineage (NCBI taxonomy): Eukaryota > Metazoa > Mollusca > Gastropoda > Aplysiida > Aplysiidae > Aplysia > Aplysia californica. The sequence goes on along the minus strand of NW_004797490.1, from coordinate 1,083,888 downwards.
ACCTTGATGATTTGCTGTTGATCCCGATTTTTTTCCCCCTGAGATCCTGATTTTGAGTTTTCATAGAGTGGCAGGTCTGTAACAGAGACAGTCATGTATTACAGTGTATTGTGAAGAATGAAGATGAAGAGCTGAACTGATAGGAAAGGGGGTATGTCCACCAACCTGTCAGGAGCACTTTTAGCCTATGTCAAAATGTGACTCTCTCAATGGGTTTTTTTTTCTCAATTATCCCCCCCCCCCCCCCCAACCCCGTAATATTATTTCTAAAGGGAAAAAATCCTATGATTCTATGGCTGTTTTCATCCTACAGGCGCCTTATTTTGAGGAACTGTACTTGTGTGAGTTTTTGTCTAAAGTATTCCATGTGAGTCCAATTACTTTTGACTGTTAGTGAGTTAGTAAACTTATTTCCTTTTTGACCGACAGAACGAAGAAAGAGGGTGGAACAACATTTTGGGTATGGGAGGCTTTCAGCCCACACCAAATTTATAATCACAGTCTTAAATAAAGCATGTTTTTAATTAGTCTACTAAAAAGTTATTTCCTGATTCTGCTTTACAGTATTGGTACTGCAGCTCCACCAATATGGGGTGGATGGTTTGGGATTTTCCCCCTTTTATGTCATGGCAGCCCTTGTTGTGTTGTGTTTTTTCTTGGGATTCTTTCTTTTATTAAAAGGAGCCTTTTCTTTTACCAGGGATTGTTGGCCACTTTCAAAGGAACATACTTTGTAAATTCTCTGGACAAGACGAACATCCTGTGTAGGACTAAACTTGTGTACTGCCGTTAGCTGACAGCACGCCTTTTTTAATTCACAGCAGTTTCGAGAAAAAGAGTTTTTTTGTCAGCGTAGCCATTTAAAAATAGTGCACTTCTAAAATTTGAATTCTAATTAATTAAAAAACTAGTCAGTTTCATTTTGATTTTTTTTCACACTAGTAGGGTAATTGATCAGATTCAGGCTTTCGATTTAGCAAACAAAAAATATTGGCGCCTAAATGAAAAAAAGCTTTATGTCAACGTACAGCAATGTAGTGACTGACTGCTGGCACAAACTATTAAGGGCCTACCACAGCTTTTCCTAGCTTAAAGTCAACAAGAACCCTAAAGTCTTAATTATGTTCCACTCACACCTTCAGTCGCGGCACTTGTTTTTGTGAAATCAGAACCAGCCTATGAAGATGACAGTAACAGCCATGAATCTAGTAAAACTCTGATAACAGATAACATAAATCTCATAGAATTTCTTCTTGTTGAGCAGATTTCATATTAAAGCAGTGTGCTTTTTTGTTTGTTACTCTCTTGTAACACCTCCTATCTTCGGCATTTATATGACCATATTGTGTTGCTAGTCCCGTAAAACTCTTTTACTAAAAACAAAAGAATGTGACATGTCTTGCTTATTTTTGCCTCAAATTTTATTTTTTTCAAAAGCAAATGAAGGTTTTGTAAAAACTTTTGTCAGGTAAATGGCTGTGTTATATTTCGCAAGCAATTTTTAGCATGATCACAAAGAACAGATTTTATCGGTTACACTGTAATGAAAAGGGATGTGTCCTCATTGTGATACTTTACTGTTCTACAGACTATGTTCATATAATTCATCAGTGACAAACTTTTACTCTTGATTCTGCCACCTACCAGATATATCTGATTTAATCATAAATTTTTAATTGCAAAATGTACTTTTTTGTTATAGGTGATGAATGCTTGGTACCATCTGGGGTTGTGAGGAAGTAAAATGCCGCTTAAAGAAGGCTCGTGGCAAATGCCACCTATGAAAAAAGGCTACAGAGTTCCTTGGTTGTGGAAACTGTCGACTCGATTTGCTGTTACTACCGTTGGATTCACTTGCAAATTTTGGCTTGGTAAGTGGTTGAGAGTCTTTTTCGATGAAATGTGAAGAAATTGAGAGACAATTTGATCACAACCTCTGTTTTTTTTTTTCCTTCTTCAATTCTAGCACTAAACAAATGAATCTGTTGAGTGTGCTTTTATCGTTAGTAAACCGAGTTCAGAATCATGTGTGTTACAAATTTTATTTTGTGAAGATATAAAGTTTGAGAAATTCACATGTTGGAGAAAGGATCATGTTTTGCAGGGATTCAGAGAGCAGAAATGTAAATGCAAATTGATGATGGTCCCATATTTGAAAGCATAATTACTTTTGATAACTAGAAAAACTATATATATATATATTTACATGCTTTTGGACTCTACTACTGCTTTACAACTAATTGTTTTGTCAGGAAAATACTATAATAACACTACTCTTTGTCATGAAAGGGTGGATAAAATCCTTAACTTTGATTTGGAACTAATCAAGGAGTGAAGCCCCAGTGGAGAGTGGTGATGAATGGCCATTTCTAGCAGTTCCTTGAGCTTACTGAAAGTTACTGTCTTCATGACATATTGACCTCACCTTTCCTTTGGAGTCTGTAGGTGACACAAGGCTTCCATATAATCAGAGCATTGGCATTTTTGCAATGGCAATGAACCTTTCATCATTGGTTCAACTGCCTTCAACGGAAGTCAAAGGGCGGCCATTTATGGTTAATGAGGTCTCTATGAGCATTCATCATCTTCAGGAATATATATAGATGTCTAAGGAACTGGGATTGAACACCAAGCTGAGGATCTTCAGACGTGAAGAAGCGGGTGGTTGACGGGTGCTCTGGTGTGGTTTGCTCCTTCTTTTCTATCAAACATCTATCGTCCTCATCTCCCCTCCTCCTTTTTTGTGTTTGTTACTGTCTTGTAACTCGTCTAATCTTCTGGCGCTCATATGACCTTATGCAGTTGCGAGTGCTGTAAAACTTCTACTAAAACTAAAGACGTGAAGACTGTTCTACTGTATGGTTCAGAGACATGGAGGCTCACAGCATCAGCAGCAAGGAAAGTGCAGAGCTTCATAAATGGATGTCTAAGAAGGATAGTGGGGATCAAGTGGTACAATCGAGTCACAAATGCTCAACTGTGGGAAAGAACAAGCCAAAGCCAGTAAAGGAAGACATACAGGGGAAGAAATGGAAATGGATTGGGCACACCCTGAGGAGACCCCCGACAAGCATCATGAGACAGGCTTTGACGTGGAATCCACAAGGAAAACGTAAGAAAGAAAGACCAAAGATGACATGGAGGCGAGCGGTACAAGCGGAAATGGAAAAGGCGGGGACATCATGAAAACAGCAAGAAAAGGATGCACAGGACAGGCTTGCTGGAGAAATGTTGTTGATGGCCTGTGCTCCACTGGGAGTTAAAAAGGGCAAGAGAGAGAGGTCTCAATGATTGATGAAAGTGAGACTGCTGATTGTGGGAGACACTGTTTGATCTGTGTCTTTTATCTGCCGGGGACCAATAAATACAGTTGGAAATGAGACCTAGAAGTTGTAGATTTCTTCTCTTGGCATATTTCTGCTCAATAATTGCCAGTCATGAGCAATTTTCAAATAAAGTGAGTAACAGGAAATTCTATATTGAGACTACAATGAAGAAAGAGTACCAAGCATACCTTCTGAGCACATTGCTGTACACATACGAGACCTAAATGCTATATACACACCAGAACAAAGAAATTAACAGCTTTTAAATGAGAAGCCTTTGAAAGATTAGAGAGAATCTTGCAGCAACATGGCAAGGCGAAATATCCAACACAGAGATACTGGAAAGTCAGGAGTTCCCACAACATTACACTGCTCATGCTACACAGAATCAGAAACAATTAGGACAGATTCACATAATTATAGAAGATACAAGAGTACTAAAAGATTTCTTCTGTGGAGAACTAGATGTGGAGGAAATAGGGTCAGCATCTACAAAGATCGCGCAGACCAAACTTTGAGTTTCACACATCCTGCAACAGTGCACGACACACAGCCCAAATAAGCCCTAAGACATGAAATGTGGCCAGTCCCATTAACATTACAGGAAAAACTGTGTGGGCCAGCAGGAGAATTAAGAAGTACGACCCAGTATATGATAGATACCAGTTTACAAGTTCAGTTCAAGTGTGATGCAATCAAGAAGACATGCTATGAATCATGCAAAGATGCATGCAGGAGCTAAGCCTACTTGAATTCAACCGACATCAAATTTAGAAACTGGGAAAAGATAGTACAGTGGAATCCACTTATAACGGGTCCTGAAATAACTAGAAGTCTGTTATAAAGACACTATTCTAAAACCCTGTTTTTTTCCCCCCTTCTTTATCTTTGTAAATAAAATATTGCTATAGCGCAGTCAGACAAACATGCGAGTCGGTTATAGCGGAATATTGCTGTTGCTGTGCACAGCGCATAGGCCATTTATTCTTGCAAAACTTCGCCAGTTGTTGGTTATCTTTCGAATGGGAGAGCCCACGTGTGTCAACAATGAAGGCGGAGCGAATGAGTGGGGAGGATGTGGTATGCACAGACAAACAGAACGCATTGCGTGATAGGCCAGCCTAGTCCAGATTATCTAGGCCTACCACGCCTCTCACTTCTCCGATGCGGGGATGAAGAGGTCACAACGATGTGACTGTGATGGATGGAGCGAATGTGTGGCGTGCGCAAGCAGATGGAACGCACCACAGGGTGTGGTGGGGTGGGGGACAACACAGCGGATAAGTTAGCCTAGAGAACTTTATTTCTGATCGCGAACGCCGAGCTATCCACATTGCTAGCACTAGAGAAAGAAACCTTATTCGATTTTTGATCAAATAAGACCTAGAGATCATGTTGAACCAAATCATCATCAGGGGAGATTACAAAAAGAAACGAACAGACAGCCAAACTCATAGATTTGGCCTACTGCACTATTTCCCTCTAATTTATTACTGGATCCCTTATAACGAGAATCCTGCTATAACGGATGTTTCGCACCGGTCCCCTCTCTCTCGTTATAACAGGATTCCACCGTAGAAAATTGCAGCCAGCGGAAGTGGAAAGTCAAGTCAAGACCATAAGTGCAGAACCTGATCTTTTCCTTGCACTGACTGTAATAAGAATTTTTTACATGTTTTGACTCAACGAATGACTTATTCCTACATCAACTGAAATAATGTGCAGACCACTACATCACAAACGATTATTTGTTGTAGTGGAATGTGACTACAAAATACATTGTCTTTATATTTTTGTCAGGTGTTTTATTTTTTGGCTTTCTCTTGTATTACAAGCTTTTGTTAAATCAAGTTTATTTCATATCTTATTCCTCTGTACTCTATATTTTTTGTTCAGCAATATTGTACATGCACTTCTTCTCTTCTGATGAAATGCTGGCATGCAAAATAATTAAAGTCCTTCAGTGTGTAGGCTACTTTAATTTTTGTTTGTCCTCTTCCTTATTCTACAGAATGGCTAAATAAAGCAAGATTTCACAACAGAGAAATTCTACATGATATGTTTGATAAAACACCAGACAACCGGGGACTTTTGACTGTCTCCAATCATAGCAGTTGCATTGATGATCCACTCATGTGGGGTATGTCTTTTTTTTTTTAAAGTGTTTTTTGTTTTGTTTACCACATTTCTCTTTTTTTGAGAGAATTTTTATGTTAATTTGTCATAAATATGTACATGATAAAATATGAGGGGAAATTTAATTGTGGAAATCATGAAACTAGACTGGAAAATATAATGTGAACAGCTGAGATTTTTTTTTTCTAAGTTTATGTAGTGAAAAATGTAATGTGTTTGTTTTTTCATAAATTTGATTTTTTTTTAAAACATAACAAGGAAGAAAATATATCTTTCTGTCTTGGCAGGTTTGACTGGTTTTAATGCTTTCTGAATTTAAAGTAGTCCAAGCATAGAATGCATGGCTGTGTTCTTTTTCAAATGCCAGCTTATTATTTATCCTATGCTTTCTGCTTGAGAAATAGTCTGGGCGGAGGTGGGGCGGTTGTCCAGATTTTATCAATGTTCCTTGAAGCAATATCAAAACTTTAGATAACATTTCTTTCTCAGGGGGCTTATACATTATGCCTTTCAAGGGTAGTGCACCAAATAATATTGTTATGGATATAAGCTATAAAAGCAAACTGTAACCCCTGAAAAGTCCCAAATGTGGGGTTGTGAATCCAGTGGGTGGAGAAACAAAAAGGCCGTCACCTCCGCCTGAACTATTTCTCAAACAGAAAGCATAGAAAAAATATTAATAAGTTGGCATTTCAGGGGTGCTTATGCTTGGGTTTGCGAGTAAGGAGTAATAGAAAATGTCTTCTTAGGAGGCCTGTGAAACCAAACATTCAACTGTTTTTAGTAGGTTTCGCCTTTGTTAAATTATTTTGCTCCTTTCTATGGCAGTTTTTGCTGGTTTTAGGAATAAAGTATGCATTTAGACCAGGCAGACCAATATTTGTAATATAAATTGCAAAGGCACAAATCTGTTGTCGAGGGAAAGTTTCCTTTTGAGCAGAGTGCGCTTTCAAACAGCATTTAAATATAGACTACAATTATTTAGTTTTGAAAGTTTATTCAGCTGAAAAACACCATTTATAAAGACTCTTTCACTCATCACTGTGAAGCAAAAAATCTTGCAGATAAAATTAGTGTCTCCTTCATTTGGGATTGAATTCCAAATTCAGTTTTTGTAAATGGGTTTGAAGTTATGAGAGACAACCGTACCAGCTTGAGTATCCTTTTAAGCCTTTTTTTTTTCTGTTATAGGCAGCTGTATATGTGACTTTCCCCTTCACACTTTTCATTGTCCTCTACACAGGCGCACTTAAAGCCAGGCAAATAGCAAATACTAAGAGGATGAGGTATTCATCAGCAGCTGAAGATGTTTGTTTCAAAGGGAGCAACCTGCTCTCCACCTTCTTTTCTCTTGGAAAAGTTTTCCCTATTGTTAGGGGAGACGGTGTCTATCAGAAAGGCATGGATTACATGGTTGACCAACTTGACTTAGGGAATTGGTGTCATATATTCCCTGAAGGTAAGCTGAAAATGTTTTATTTACTAATCTAAGAACATTTTCTTTTATTGCTAATTTGCACCTCTTTTTCCTTAATATCTTGAACTGTTCATAAAATTGTTTTAACAAAACTTTCTTTGTAATAAAGCAACTCTTGGTTGGCTGTATCAATTCAATAGAAGTCATACAGGATTTCCCAATATGTTCGCGACAGCCATGTTGGTATGGCATCTTCACAGAGCTCAGTATTCATGCTAGATTAGATAAAGGTTATGGGTATTCATGCAGTTGCCTTTTTAAAAAAAGTGGGTTGAAGGCAAAGTAGGGCTCTGAGTAAAAAAGTTGGGCAGGAGGAATGTTTTTCCTACCAGGCCAAAATCCACCACTGGCCCAGGGCTTTTTTCTTACCTATTTTTACGTCCCTACCCCGCCAAAGGAAAATGTGAAAACATCCAACTAAACACACACCAACCATATCTTATGGTCCATCAAACTGAAGGTTAAAAAATAATCTATTAGATGGCGATACAATATTGAAGATTTATTCCAATTGTATTACTTTGGGGTTTCTAAAAGTGATTATAATGCAATATCGAAGGTGTCATATGAAATCAACAATTTTCCAGCTTTGAAAGGTCATAACTAAAAACGTACAACAACAGCATCACTCAAACTTCCCAGGTAGGTTGCCTCTAGTAATGCGAAGAAATGCTGAAAGTTATGTATGTGTACCTAATATAGAAGTGAAAGTATGAGAAATATACTGAAGTCAAGGGAGTGCTTTTTTTCCTGATATTTACGCTTCGAAGGGGACAAAAAAAGCGCTGAAATCACTAAAAATCGTCTGTCAGTGTAATATTGTCTTTCGTATCTGCTAACAGGAAGTCTATTCTATTATTTTGAAAACGTGGATCGGCCGAGAATTTTGTATCTTTTCATTACTGGATTGGAATAGATAGCGAGCCACTCGAGCCGTATTTTGCGGCTCTCGGTCCAGCGAGGCCGTGTCCGCAAGCCGCATCCGTGAGCCGCAAAATGCGGCTTGTGGTAGGGAAAGTGTTAATAATAAAAATATTTTTTTGACAAAACCCAAAGCAGTGCTTACCATTTTTTGTTTGCTTTGTCTTTTAATTTTTTTCCTGTCTGTGGTAAATGGAGCTCAATGCAATCACATACTCCCCCCACACACACACAAATGCACAAATTACACACACATGTGCACAAAACACACACAGATATACGCCCATGCACACATTAACACATGCGCACCACCAAAAATATACATTTCAGTTTTTTACATTCCAGCCATTCTTGTTATATACATAACTTGAGAGAGAGAGGGAGGTGGAGGAAGAGAGAGAGAAGATGAAAAGGGAGGAAGGAGGGGAACGATTTTTTGTGGGTACTTTTTTTTTTTTAGAATGATGAAGGTTTAGAGATATAAAGCTTATGACCTTTGGGCTTTTGCATTACTTTACAGAGCTCTTGAATGTTTTGTTTTGGTGTCTGTGGAATGGTTTCATTTGTAGTCTCACAACGCATTTCCCATTTTTGCTATTGTACAGGGAAGATCAACATGACAAATGAGTTCCTGCGGCTAAAATGGGGTGAGTATAACCATTAAAAATATTCTGTTTATTATGATGAGTGATTGCTGTTCTAGGGTATTCTTTGAGATAGTTTTAAGGAATCTCAAGTAGGTCTCGTCCATGTTTGTGTTAATAAGTCTAAATGTGGGCATATAAGTGTCACCATGTCCATTTTGTATGGAGATATTGTGGTGTAGTACAGCTCTTGTGTTGTAGTCTAGGGCAGCTCTTGTGTAGCCTTGGTTGTGGTTTCGCAAAAGTGTTCTTGTCTGAACCTCAGGGTGTGCTTCCAAGATTTTTAGTAAGGTTATTTCTTTTTGTTGCTTTGTTTTGGAGATTCTTTGTTGGTTTCTTTGGGTTTTGTTTTCTATCCAGATGAAATCCTTGGCAGGAAGGGTTCTTTTCCTTTTCCTGTGATGTTTTGTCCAGCACTGAATTCAGGTTTTTGCTGTAGCCTACTATTTTTCAGCAATGATTTAAGAAAAGATTGTGCTGACAGTTTGGGCACTGTTGATTTTAAGATGTTAGAGGATCTGTTGGGCATGCAGATTCCCGAACAGCATTATATTTCAAGACAACTGAACTGGTAGGCTATCCAAATGTCTCCTCCTTTTAAAAAAAGATTACATTTGTTCTGTATTTTTCAGGGGTGGGACGTGCAGTAGCTGATTGCCAAAGAACACCAATCGTACTCCCTATTTGGCATGTTGGTAAGCACATTTACTATGGTTTGATACTTACTGATGTTGAAAGATACAGTCTGCTGTATTTATATGATGGTATTGATAGCAAGCTTAAGATAGCTTAAGGTGTCTGTATTTTTTTGCTCTCTTGCTCTCTCGTAAGATGTATTCACTCGAAAGATAATCTGGTTGTAGTATAAATTTTAATCAATAGCTTTACAAATGTTTTGAACTGACATGCTGCTACTGATGAATTATATACCAAAACCAAAGTTTTAAGAATTTAGTGTGCTGTTTTTACGCCCCCATCGACACTATTTAGTTCATTTAGGAGGTGGGCTTCCGACTATGCTTGTCAGGGCCATTTCGGGCTGAGAGGGATACAACATCCCTGGAGAAAGGCCGAGATACTTGATAAAAATTCTCACCATTTTTGAGTTGAACTCCAGTCTCCTGTTTTTCAACAGCGAAGCGCCGGATCACTACAACATGGACGCCAGTGATACCAAAGTGATGAGATACTTTAAAAATTCAATGGATATAATTGTCACGCTACCTACAGTACACACTAAATTTGATTTGCTTTGGAGAAAATTTATTCAGTACCCAACAAGTAACTTTGGTTGAATTTACAAATGTTTTACCATTTGTGCATGGTGTAAGAAAGATGTTCCTTGTTTTTTCAGGAATGGATTCAGTTTTACCCAACTCCAGGCCATATATTCCTCAGATCAGGAAGGTAATTATACATGCTTGTGCTGTTGCATTTTTACTGTCAAGGGCCCCCAAAAGTCTTTTGTTTGGTTCTTCTCATTGAAACTGTCTTTCATAATATTAATAATAAATGATAATAAAGATCACTTCTATACAACCTGATGGCTCTTGGCGCTTCACAATAAAATAGGAATTGAATCAATGTTTCATGCAAACTGGCCCATATTGAACGTACATTTTTTTCAAATAGGCTACATATACACTCGTAATCTGACGAAGAACACATACACAAAAAGGCAACCACTGTGGCTTCTGATCACACCTGCTGTTGGAAGAAGAAAAATACAGTCAGTAAAATTTGATTTAAATAATGTGTTTTTAGACCAAATTTAAATTCAGTCTTGCGAGTCGATTAGCAGAAAATGACAGCTAGTGGTTTGAGAATTTATCATCATCAAGTGTCGGTTCTGATTCAGGCAAAGACAACCATGGTCATAGTTTGCCTTTTGTTTCTCTGCTTAGATGCTCTTTAAAAAAAACGTTACCCTGGTCTCCACTTGTCGCCCAATTTCTTCCAAATTCTCTTAGAATGTTATTCTTGGTCGACTACTGCTGCTTTTGTTTTTTATTTTTTTCAGCAAGATGTTCCAGGTCTTTATAATATAGATTCAAGCATCCTAGAAATTGCATTTATATCTTCCTAATTGTTTTTATTCGTGAGCACCCCATGCAGACTTCTTTCAGTATATCCCTAATTTTTTTCTTTCTTCCTTTTAAATAGATTCTCTTTTGCTGAATTAACATGTGCATTAATAATGTGACATCCATCAGACTTCTGATGTTTTCCTCAGCATGTGACCATTCTCATCGGAGAGCCTCTTGACTTTTCATCAGATCTGGAACGACTCAGGTCGATGAAGAAAACGCCCGTGAGTCATTTGTCATGTTGTACACCGTTTGTCTACCATGATTACTAATCCAAAAAGGGAAACTTTTGTTTATAGTATAGTTTTTTTCTTGTTTGGTTTACCTTTAATGCATAGGTTGCATTATTTTCTAATGCATTTTTTTTTGTAACCATTTTTTAAAGTAAAACATAACCTTTTGTTTGACAATGAGTATTAGTATTTTTGTGGGTCATATTTGACCTTTCTTTTTCATGTGTATATTTTTTTTTATGTGAGGAGAGCAATTCATCGTGAAGATTTATTGTGTCATGTTTCAAAGATTCAGTGTGCAGGTGGTTGGCAGGTTCTCTGGTGTGCTTTGCTTCTTCTTTCCTATCAAACATCTGTCATCCTTATCTCTCCTCCTTTTTTGTGTTTGTTACTCTTCTTGTAACACTTCTAATCTTCGGCACTTATATGACCTTACTGTGGTGCAAGTACCGTAAAACTCTCACTAAAACTAAAAGATTCACTGTTCAGTTTCAAAGATTTAACACAATTTTCTATAAATGGAACTGAATTTTAGCTATCAGAAAGTAGCCAATACCCAGTAGACTATTTCAAGCCATTTACCATCTTTATCAATGTGTTACTGATTCTGTTTGTTTCGACAGTAAAAGCAAAACGAGTTCAAGAGAAAAGGAATGCACTATTAATACCAGACTATAACTAAGTCATCTTTGGACCAGTTTCAACAAAACTTTGAGCAAATAAAAGTCAATGAAGGGGGTGTCAAATTTGTTTACAGTACGAACAAAATCAATTTGCGTGTTTGAATTGACATTGCCAAATAAACTCAGGGAAGCTGGTGATCGTTTAAATTGTATGCTCCAAGTGTTGACCATTTCTCTTCAGACAAGTTGAATATGCTTATCTGAAATAACCCTGTAGCGTATTTCTGGGTTAATTATTTGGACCTCCTGTTCAGGATTGAGTTTCTAACTGTTTGAGTTTTAGTAAGTACGTTGTTTCCATAGATCTCTCAAAAAAACCCCAAAGGAAATAATCAAAGGGGTGCAAGTTGGGGGAATGCAATGGTCATTTATTTGTGAGCTTTCAGCTTATAAGGCATTCTCCAAACCTTTCTTGTAACTGTGCAAGGGCCACTCTTAATGTGTGGGGTGTGGCCCCACACTGCTAGAACCAGGCCTCCTCAACAGCATTTACCCTTTTCTCTCCTCGCCCCCCGCAACATTCTCAGTCTCAGCATGGTGAGATACTTAATGTGATGGTCGGGGCATTGCAGCCCATGTCCTGAAATCAGAATGGGCGGATCACCACGATTACTCCCTCAAAAATTAATATTCCTCGCACACACAGACTGCTTTTCTCTTTATTAACAAATCTGATGTCCCTTTGGTTGAATTTTATTCGTTCAATTTTTTTGAAATAGGTGAAAAGGTGTCTGAGTTACTTTAAAGGAAGGAGTGATAATAATTCTCTAAATTACAGGTTTAAGTTCAGAACAAATGGCTTTGACTTTGAACTGTCATCGTTGAAAAGTTACACTATGACGAATGGAATAACCCTTAAGTTAAATTTTTGTGTATTTGGGAATTATTGATACAATTATAATTATAATATAGATTAAGTTTGACAATGCTCCAGAACTTATGGGATTGAATTGGTTGAGACCAGTGTATGTGAAGGATACCCTTCAATTGCCTTGCTTGCCTTGCTCACTCCATATTCTCATGTACAATATGGAAATTATGTTGGAGGATTGCTCATATTGCTCGTATTTTCTCTCTTCCTGCATTCTTAATGATATATTTTGTTTCTCTTCTCTCTTTCCCACACTGTCCACCATCTATTACTTCTCTACTGATCAGTTTTTTGTTTCTTTTTTTTTTTCCAGAAAGAAATCAGGAAGCACATAACTGACAAGATACAAGAGGAGTTCAAATCTCTAAAAGTTCTTGCAGAGGCATTTCACAAAGAATTTAAATCATCGTGACATTTGCAAGTCGTTTTATTTTGCTTCTGTCATTTTTTTCGATACTAGGACAATTTCATTTCAACCAGAAATACATCAGAGACATGTCAATGCATTTTATGTATCAACAAGTATTATAACAGATTTAATGAAGAGGCAAAATACACTGGGTTGTACTTTTGATGTGGGTCATCATGTTTCCTATTGTAAAATAGCTTACATCCGTTGCTATCAGTAGAGTTTTAATTTAAATGCTATTGCTTGACATATGTATGCGATAGTGTTTATAACAGCTACTGACTTACTATTATAGAATCTAGACCCAGTTCTAAACAAGAATGCAGTGGGCGCCTAACGGACATTGCAGCCATTGGTCCAGCAGGTTGCGCTAGCGGGTGTAGAGCATAAACACTTTGAATATGAATCTCTCTCTCTCACTCTCTCTCTCTCTTTCTCTCGATTGGTCAAGGTTATAGAATGTAATAAGGAGAAATAGAAAGAGAGAGAGAGAATACAGATGCCACCTGTACGAACTGGGGTAAAATCTGAGATTGAAAAAGGGGCAGGACAAAGGGGGTGGGGGGGAGAAAAGGAAGGCAGTCAGAGGGAAATTCAGCAATAAAGAGACAGCCTTTTTGTACTCACCATTAACCCTTAAAACCCTATACCGCTGGTAACCGCTGATAACCGCTGACGCCCTATTTTCCTATACCGCTGGTAACCGCTGGTCGACTTTATCGTTTAATTCCCAGTGCTAGAAACAGGGGATGTAACTCCAGATGACTCTGTCGCGAGCAGAAAGTACCGATAATGTCATGAGAGCAGTTCTACACCGAAAGTTTGGAAATTTTGCGAGTTTTTAAGAAAAATTAGTCACTTTTCGCTGCTTAGCCCTCCAGGCCGCAAAATTTTTGACATTTTTGATCCAAACCAGACCCCAATAATGATCTCCCAGTCGGATATATTGATAAATATGACCGTTGAAGACGATTGCAATGTTCCGCATAACATCGATGATGATTTTGACGATAGTGGAATTGGCAGGAGATCACCACTAAAGCTACCAGAGGCTAGATCTACGGCTGGGTCTAATGATACTTTGACTGAAATTGTGTCGGGGATCACACACAAGACTTAACTCATAGAGTTGGTCCTAAAAACCAGTGTTTTAACCTTTTCCCCTTTTGTTCAGACTGTGCATTCATATATAAATAACATTTTCAAACTTCAGTAAAATCTAACAACAATTAAAAACACAGTAAACAAAATAATGAACCAACCTAATTTTTTCTAGTATCTCAATTTTAATTCAGGATTCTAGGGAGGTATGAAAAAAAAGAATTCAGGGTTTTAAGGGTTAAGGTACTGCTATATCCATTGATAATCCACTAATCAACAGGTTGTACCGGATTACCCAGGATGACTTGTCCCAGTAGCAGGACCGCCCTCCCTGACCTGACACTTGCAAGAGACTCATTACAGGCCGCTGAAGAGGATGTATTTATTCAGTTTCATCCCCTTGCTGCCTCTTCCTTTCAAGATCACTCGCTGATGGTGTTGTCTTCCTGCTTTCCACAAACACATGTTGATGTATGACTTTGCAGTTATTTTCACCAGCTGCATAGAGTGTGGTCTTCAACTCCAAATTCATGAGTGGCAAAATGATCTGAAGAAAAGAGAGTGTTTATTTTATCTTGAAGGGCATTTACAACAAGTAGCTGGATATGAATGTCCACTTTCTTCTGGTGAGGAAGCTTCTCCATAGTGCATGGTTCAGGCATGACTGTGCGAAAGGCATGTTCTGTGCACTTCAATACCTCCACGACTCTATTTGATGGTGTCACCAGTTTGCCATTTTTTCTTTGCAGAAACCGAAGTCGGGGGTCCAAACTCCATGTCATCCTTGAGTGCAGCTTGGCAACTGACACACTTGAGTCGCCTCATAAGTCTCCTACAGATAAAATAAAACTAGCTGTATACACAAGACATGACATCTGCCACTGGCTATCTGTGAACATCGCTGCATTCAGATTTTCTGCCTGTATGATGAACTTAGTGTCTGCTCCTTGAGAAGAGTTGATGAGGCACTGTTGGGCTTCCACTGTGAGCTCTTGAGTATCATGCAACTGGATTGTGTTGCTTGATGATGGTGCCTTCACCTCATTTTGGTGAAGGAGGATTTGCATCGAGTAGCGGAATCTTTCTTCCATAGATAGGATTATTATTCCAGCCACCTTGACGACAAATTTTATTGAAGAACATTTCAAGGCGATCTTGGGAGTGTTTGTGCGGCAGCAAGTACTTAATTAAGCTTTCCACTGCCAAGCAGTTCCATAGTTGAAGTGGTGCTGATGATGAAGCCAAGGATGGCTTGGCCTCGCTGAGATGAATACAGTGGTGTCCCATTATAGTCCAGCAAGGTCAGAATGTACTTCTTCACATTGGCAAAAAATCCGTGCCATTGATCTTGGTTTACTAGTGACAATGGTGCTTTCTGTCCGTTTGCAAATGGATTTTTTGTATTGAGGTGGTCAAAGAGCCTATCAATGTTCCGGATGAGCTCACACGTTGGTGCAGAGCCTTGAAATGCAGGAAGGTGAAGATCATCCCGATGGCGGTGGCTACTGACGAGGATAGCTTCTGGGTTGCTACATTTACCCTTATCTTCAAATTGTTGTAGTTCACATGCTTAGATCCGAGCTTGTTTGCCAGATATAGGCTGTCTTTTGACTGTAGATCGTGCATGGAGATGATGTATGTATTTCCAAGAAATTGGCGGGCAGATTCCATCGTGTTGCCACACATAGATTGTCCCCCTTTCAACCAGAAGATTCCTTGTTAACTTTGACATATGGGGAGGATCACATATGAACCATATTTTTTCTTCATTGAAGTCTTCATGGGAATGGTTGGTATGGCATGTTGGTTTGGTTGCTGAAAGGTTGAAACCAAGACAGCTTGCAGCTTTCATGTTGGCTTTTAACCTGTCGGCCACAATGGCTGTGACTATCAGGCTCTTCTCAGCTGTTTTCATCTGGGTTTCTTTGATGGAAAGGGACAGCTGGGAGCTGTTGATGTGGTCTGTAAAAAAGTATGCGATTGGTGTCTTCCATCGACTATTTAATGAAACGGTCATGAAGACGAGAGCATGAGAGGCAACCGTATTATCAATAGGTCCACCCCCGAAATCCACATGGCCAGTATATTGATGGAGAGACCGGTCCCACATGACTTCAGTCCTTAGACTCATCTCATCCACCACCAAGGAATACATTCGCTCCCCTCTTTGTTCTGCTTGCTTGCTAGCACTGTGAAGCACTTGACTTAAAAAACGTGGATTGCAATCAACAGAACCCTGCCATCTTAGCAATGTTTCACAGTGTGGCCGGCCTAGAGTCTGGTGAACATACTCATAAGCAGCTGGAGACAGAAAATTGAGGGTGGCTCCAAACTTTCTTATCCTGGCTGTACGTTCGACAATGTTTGTTGACGTCTTTTTGTTGCAGAAGATGTTGAAACAGCACCAAAGACATGCCACCAAATGTATTTTCAATTAACTCAAACGCACTCTCTTCTATCAAATTTCTGTCTTTCGCCGCCTTCAAAAGATTTGTTAATTTCTGCTATTTTGATTGAAGGCGATAGATTTTCTGGTTGTTTTCTCAGACGGTAAAATCTTGACTCACATTTTTTTCTTCATGCTCACTCGTTGTTCTTCTTTCGAAGGGCTGATGGAATAGGATTGATCATTTATTAAGGGATTTACAGGCATTGGTTTTGGAGTGATTTTCAGCATTTGTCGTTTAATTAGTCGATGTTGGGTTGCTACTTTCTGTAGATGAGGAGGAAAGGCAAAAACAGATGGTACATTATGTCATTTTGATTTACGCCGAAATCCATTGTTGTTGTAGTCACTGGGCAAGAAGTGGGAGCTGCAAATGTATGTTGTGCGTAATGGGGTAAAGTTCTCCCTTCTTAAAGCAGCTGTCCACCGCTTTGATATGACTTCATATTTGGGAAAAGCATGAAATGTCACGTAATTTTTTCTGTTTGCTGATTCCAAGCTTCTTTTCTGGTACCTGTTTGAGGACCCCCAAGCAGAGCACACCTTCACAATACTGAAGAATCTTTGAATGCATAATGTCAAAGTATAAATTTCAAAGAAATATTATGATTCCTTACATAAATTTACAAGTGACTATTAAAATTTGCCCTTCATTTCATCTCCCTTTTTCTACTCCTGCGTCTAATGACTTCCGTTTAAAGTTATAGATATCAAAATAATTCTACATCTACAAGCTATTCAGTAAAAAAATTATAGATCTAGTTATAAAATTCACAATCTTATTGCATGCATAAGTACGGCTAGCCTGGTGGTCTAGACGTCATTTAGTACAGCTAGCCTCTTCCATCTAGAATATTGTAGTTTGCTAGATTTCTAAGACTGATTATGGAAGGCACTGCGCGCCCCCTTGCTTCTATTTTAATCAACACTGCTTCCAATAGATCTATTTATGTTCAAAAGGCAGCAAAATGCTTGGATCGAATAGAAGCAAGCCACGATTCTACACTTTACCAGCTATTCTACATCTAAATTTTAACTTCTCCTAGCAAGAAAGAGAGTCCAAGTCCACGATAGAAGTAACATAGATCTATATCATCATCATCCAGTGCCAGATCTGCGACAGACATCGGCGATCATGATTTTCCATTCATTCCTTTGCTCGGATGCTCTCAGAAAAACTATGTTTCCCTGATCTTTCCCTGTTACCCATTTGTTTAGGTTCCTTAAGTATGTTGTTCTCGGCCTACCCCTGCCTCGCTTGCCCTCAATTTTGCCAGATCTAGATCATTGTTATGTTAATCTTCACTCGTGAATCTGTGTGACTGTAAACAAAGAAGAGATCTAGAACTAGATTAGAAATCAAAATCGCTTGTATCAATCAATGAATTCAAACACGTCAAACAAACAAGAAAACAACAAAATTAGATTGCTTACTATTAATTAAACTTACCCTATTATGTAGTAGTAGAAATCTAGATCTAGTCGAAGTCTTCTTCACAAAACAAATAAGGCGTGTGTAAGGCGAGAGAGAACTAGTCTAGATTTTTTGGTTAAAAATTCCATACGTGTGTTACGGCGCTCGCAACTGCATAAGGTCAAATGAGCGCGCGGGACACATTAAACTTTTTCAGTTGGTAGGAAATTTTGAATTTTGCCCGGGTGGCAGCTGAAGCTTACTCTTATCGATTTTAGACCACCAAAGGATCTTTAACGTGTGCAACTTGCACACAGGACCTCCTAGATTCTTCGCCCTTGTCCGAGAAGGCTAGGTGTAGATCTTTCCTACCAGAAGATCAGGGATTCGGCTGAAAGACAGCAGTAAGAATGAGCCAAGGAGTAGCAGTAGAAAGGCTCCATAAAGAGTCAGGAGTCCAGAAGAGGGGGCAAAAGGAGGTGAGGGGGAGGGGGCAGAAAGAGGAGACGAAAGCAGACGACAGAACATTGCTAGACTAGAGGGCAGGAAAGGAGGTGAAAGGAGAAATTTTAGAGAAGAAAATTTTTTGGTCGCTACCTGGATTCGAACCCGGAATCTTTGCATGAGAGGCCAACACCTTAACCTCTAGGCCACGAGAGCCCCCTGTCTAGATTCTAGGCCTAGGACAGAAGAGACGCGTAAGGTTCTTCAGTTTTTTTGTTGCTCTCACAGCACAGGAAAACTGGGTCTAGATTCTATAAATACAAATAGTAAGTCTATGATAACAGTATAAATTACGTATTCTCAAAAAAGATTAAAAGGAAGATGAATAAAATGTGCACCAGTGGTTGTGAAAGTTGAAACGTTGGATGGTTGGCAGGCAATGTGTGTGACAAATTTCTTGAAAGTATTTATGTGTACATCAGTAGAAAAAGCGTTTGTGACCATACAATGGTATGATATATATGGAAAAAAGTATTTTAGCTTTAATGCACTTTTCTTATTGTTTGTATACAGTTGTCATTGCATGAATACATAGTGCTTGGGAGGCCCCAAGGTCACACATTTTCAGAACCCTGTTTACACTAGGAGAAAATTTATTGTCATTACTTTCCTTGGTTATTTCAAATGTAATTGTAAAGGCCTCATCTGGATTTATATTTTTTACTTGACTTTTCTTGTCTTGTTTTTTTTTAAAACCTTGTGACAACAGTACTTGTGTCTGGTATAATTGGTTAGACTCTTTGCCTTGCAGAAAAAAGACATGAATTAGATTCACGTGTGGGGAAATGTGGATGGTCACTTACGGTGTGAAAATGTCATTATAACAAATTAAGAATGTGATGAGGAAAGGGGCAGTGTTGACTGTGATGGCAACATTAAGCTGTGAGCAGATTTAAAGCTCACATTTTTTAAACTTTAGACTATTTCTTGCTGTTTCACAGAAATAAGTAGGCCTATTTAAACTTCTTCAAGGTTTTTATTTTTCTGAATTGTTGATAGATTTTGACAATTGAAGCTTGCATTAACCCTCCCAGTGCTGCCTACAATTTGGGTAGCTATTTCCGTTCATTTATCCCTCATTTTATAGCACCAAACATTTCAGCTCCTTCAGAAATGGGCCCCACTTCCTCTTTAAATTGTACTTTCTGAAAATATGTAGGTTCTTGTCCTTGACTAGCTTGGTTTGCCTGTTCCCCAGCATTTTCCAACACAATAATAATATGATGAAATGACACTGTTTGTTTGCGACATTTGGAGGGTTAAGGAGAATAGGGGATGCTTTTACACAGTATGTATTTAGACAGAGACTGCTGTATAAGAATATGTAAAACTCAGTTAAATGCAGGCTTGAATAAATTTTTACTTTTGAAAGTGATGGGAATCGATACCAGTTAAACAGTGAGGGCATTAGTGTTGAATGAATGTAAATTAGTAAAACTAAATGTACTGTTCAGATTGATGCATGTAGGTGCACAACTGACGATTTTATGTCTTCAAAATAGAACATGTGAATTGTACGTTCGATTCTCTGTATTATATACCGGTGATGATGAGGTTTTTAGTCACTGCTTTACCGTGAATACCCATTTTTGTCTCTTGTCATGAACTCAAGAAATGATTAATGCCTCTGGCATTTGCCAAGCATGGAGTAGGATTTTCAGGACTTTTCCGGAATTCAGGATTTTCCTTCTTCATTGACCAAAATTTTAAAAATTTGTTAATACCTCCTGGCAGAATATATTGTAGTAGGGGTAGAAATACTTTGTCTTTACCAGGCAGTTCTGGCTCTTTAGTCAAACAGTGTTGCCGTTTTCTGCTTATTGTATGTTGTCTACTTAAATTCTGCTTTCTTTCTAATGAAAGAAAAACTTGCTGTAGAGTGTGTGGCTTGAATCTTAGTTCTGTTGGTTTGGGAATATATAATTATTCCTGCCGAAAGTAAACATGGAAGTCTGGTTCTGTGGAGTCTATTATTGATTATGAACTTGGATTGTACAGCTGAGCACGGATTACTGGATCTCTCAAGTACGGAACTGTGTCATCTCTTTTTATTTTGCAGCAGTTCAAGTAATGTGTAGAGTAATTTAAAATTAAGTTGTCAAATTTTTTAAAATGTTTCTACTATAAAACCTGGTTAAATGGTATTGTTAAGATTGAGCATTTCCAGTGCCATGTCCAATGTAAATTTATCTATTTAAAAAACAACAACCCAAAAAACGAAGAAAAGTCAGTAATTAATTATTTTAAATTAAACTGAATAAAGAGAAAATGCTTTGTAATCAAGCTGTTCTTATGTGTGTCTTTGTATGTTCACTTATATCACTGTTCTTTTTTGCATGAACTACAGTGGAGTCCACTTATAACGAGTCCTGAAACAACGAGAAGTCTGTTATAAAGACACTATTCTAAAACCCCGTTTTTTGTCCTTCTTTATTTTTGTAAATAAAATATTGCTATTGCGCAATCAGACCGTCACGCGAGTCGGTTTTAACGGAATATTGCTGCTGCTGTGCCCAGCGCACAAACCAATTACATATTATAAAACCTTGCCAGTTGAGAGAGTTGTTGTTTATCCAGCGAAATTAAGAATGGGTGAGCCCACGTGAACCAACAATGAAGGCTTGAGCGAATGAGTGGGGAGGGAGTGGCATGCGCAGACAAGCAGAACGCATCGCGTGATAGGCCAGCCCAGTCTAGATTATCTAGGCATAGATCTACCGTGCCTCTCACTTCTCTGGTGCGGGATGGAGAGGTCACAATGCTGTGATAGATGGAGTGAATGTGTGACGTGCGCAAGCAGACGCAACGTACCACATAGGCTACTGTCCCTAGCACAAAAATCACCTTGACCCGTCACTAATTGCAACAGAATTTCTGTTTGCGGTAAACAGTTTATTGGGATGCCAAGATACACTGTACAAAATTATACCAAAATCGGATGAGGCATAATGGTGTAATTAGGCTTTCAATGACGTCACAATAACATAACATACATAGGATAAGTAATACTTAACACACCCCCGTCGTGTCGCATCTCATATTAAAGCTTGGAATCTTGTCTTTTTAATTAGAAAGCTACATTTGTGATTATTTATGACCAGAGCGAGCTATTTGCGAATATCGTAAAGTTACATTAAGTATGACACTCAGTCATTAAGACAAAATATAATTAGAAAGACACTATTTTAAGTTTTGGACCATGATGACTATACATCGACATGAATTACATAAATACATGTAGTACAGTGACACGCGGAACAGGTTAAAATGCGTTAATAAACATATTATGATATCTACTATTTCACAATAAGAAAAGTGGGCTACATGTAAGTATCCTCTATACAAAACTAATGTTTTGTGAATTGAGGCAGCGGATACCATAGCACTCTGCAAATGCTTGTCAGCGTTCCAGTCCGTGTTTCCGACAGGAGCAGCGTCGGGTGTCACAGTTGTCCTTGTAGGTACCTAGCAAATTTTCAGAAGGTCTGGTGGTGCTGCCAACAAGGTGGTCATGATGGGAACATAATGTCTATCCTCATATTTCCATCCCCATTCTGCGGGATTAAGCGTAACATTTCTCATCCACTGTTGCACCTGAAGATACACTCTTAGGCTTTGATACTTAGATGCAACTGATGTCGGAGGAAGTGCACGGTCCTGTATAAATGTTGTGGCTGTTGCAACTTTTATGCAGAAGGCACGATGGCGTAGTTTCTCCTCAAGACTTTCTTGTGGTTTTCCATTGTACAGAAGCACAGCGGCTTTCTTGCCTGAAGCAGCAACGCTTAAGGCAGATTGGTTTGTCATAAAATCTGTACTGAAGATTCTAAGAGCATCATTTTGTTGGAACTTTTTCAAAGTAGTGCCTTTCCCGATACCGAATGGTCTTGAGGTGGTGTCACAGCCAGAGAAGGAATGGAGAAAGAGCGAATTAATTTTTTAATATCCCATTGCTCCATTTTTAAGCTGGGATATTTTTGTTCGAGTAGAAATAAATTTTATGAGCAAGTTCTTCTGCATAAGGTGCTAACAGAAGGAGAATATCTGTATCTTCTCCTATTACAGCGGTATCTTTGTGCTGCGCACACTTAATTCCTGCTTGGACAATCTTAAAGTCAGCATCACATTTGCTGTACATGACAATGTGTCCTCTGTCTTCACGCACTGACCAGAGGGCATTGATAAAAACGTTGCTTATTTTCTTTGTTGACAAGAAAAAGATCCTTTGAAGATTGGAGAACCATGTCTAACTTAAAATGAACAGCTTGTCCTGTAATTCCTTTGGCTATTTTGAGCTGTGTCATATCTTTTGTCGAGAGTCTAGACAAATATCCATAAAAAACAAAGGTTGCGTTTGGATAACTCCTGCTGACATAAGAAGCATATTATGTCTCGATAATACTAATGAAGGTGCTCCCTCGTTGCCAGGGAATGCGCTGCAGTAAAGACCCTCCATCAAACGACGATCTGCAGGTTAGCTGGTGATGGCAGATCAGGCATAATCATTGTCCTTGATTTCCTAAGTTCTTCTAGCAGAGCTGATTTTTTGGATTAATGAAGGATATTCAGACAATGACAAGGGGTAGCTGTAAAGGTCGCGTTTAAAAATCTCTATCTTGTCTTCATATTTTGAAGTTGCAGCTGTCACAAATCTCTGAAACAACAACTGAGAATCAATAGTCACAGGGTCGTGGTTACTCTATAGAGCTGTCTTTGCAGCCATTACAACAACTTTGTCTTTTTTATTCAAGGACAATTCTGAGAC
Source organism: Aplysia californica (assembly GCF_000002075.1). NCBI lineage: Eukaryota > Metazoa > Mollusca > Gastropoda > Aplysiida > Aplysiidae > Aplysia > Aplysia californica. The sequence goes on along the minus strand of NW_004797490.1, from coordinate 1,060,871 downwards.
TGATCCACCTTCCATTTTGCTGAGAATAGTTTGACCAACATCTTGTGCTTTGTCAACGTTGACAGCTGTTTCTGCAACCACCCCCGTAACGATATTTCTCAGACTAGCGTCTTCAGCCAACGGATTTCTCTCATAATGAAACTTGGTAACAGCCATCATATCCTGGGCATCCTTTGCGGATCTCGATGGACTCAGTTCTTTGTGCTGTTCACTTGAGAGACGCGACGTGCCTGTCACTTTTTGCATGGCGTTATTTAGTTCTGCGCAAGCTGGCATTGACAGAAGCCACGTTGCAGTCTGTGATTTGCTGATTCCCCTGCCTCTTGTCAGTCCCCCGGTTGATTTGACACTTCACATTCACATTTGTTCAATGGCTAAATCTGAAGAAAGTCCTCTTAAAGTTCAAGAGATCACTTCGCCAAATTACGTGATGGCCGTCTGAAAAACTCTTATAGATATGAGGGTGAGTCTCTCCTAGCTGGTTCATCATCTGGAGGTACAAGAATGCTAATTGTGTGTATAAATTGTAATGGTGTCCTGCCGCACCTAGATAGGGTAACATTTGGTGAACAGTAGAAAGATGTAAAAACCAGTTGCTCGTTCTCTCTCTGCTTTAAGAGATATCTTTAAGATGTCAACCATTGCCATACATTGAAGCCACACTTTGCTCGTTCTACTGATGAGAGTACTTGCGTGATCTTCGACTTTTTTCGCCAAACCAAGAAGAAGTTCATTGCCCTTCAGATCATTGACAGACAACTTGTTTGCCAAAAGTTGTTTGTATAAAGTTAATAAAACCTGCAAGTCGTTATTCGATGCCGGTGAATCAGGTGTTGCGGCATCGATGTTTTGAAAAAATATCTGGTAGAGAGTAATTTTCACTTGAACCTTCACGGCTAGACTGAGTATCTTCGACTTCTAGTGAGATGCCCGATGCACGCGAGGAAGCTCATTTCCACATGAAGCGGTTCTAAACACAGCAAACACTATTTTCAGGCTCGCCTTCAATGATTTTCAACACTTTCCACCACAAAGGCTGGTCAAATGTTATAATTGGTGTTTTGTTGTGTTATTTTGCATGGGGACTACAAGAACGATCGTGCTGGTTAAAATGGAGACTATACAATGCGAGGAACAAAAGAACAACAAATTCATTTTATCTAGTCCAGACTGTAGGCCTATCTGAAATTACACACACACACACACACACACACACACACACACACACACACACACACACAACACTCACACACACACATACACACACACTAACGCAGGCACGCAGTCACATACAAATAATACAAACAATGCCGAAAACTAGTATGAATGAACGACTGAGATATCTAGATCTAGACTCAAGTCATTTCTACATGTACTTAAATTAGACATAGATCTAGATCCAAACCCATGGACCTATTGATCTACTAAAATAAGTATTTCATAGAAACACTCTTTTGTTTTTTAACCATAACGGGCTTCCATACTTTAGCGCACACGTCTGTGTGTTAGCACAGGCGTTTGTTTGTTTTTGTTGATTTTAAAACCTACATGTGAGAACAAAGCAATTCTTTCGATATAGCTTATTTCTATAACTCATGTTAAAATTGCATATTACACAAAAAGGCACATCTGGCTTTAAACTTCTGCGAAAATGCGTCAATTATCTATTAGGGTTAAGTGTATCACGGGAAGAAAGGTGTCAAGGTTTCCAGGAAAAGTTGATCACTTCCCGTGGAATGCCCGGATGTAAACCAGCAAAAACGTCTTTTTAGTTATGGAAACCCTCGAGGGTTAGAACAGAAATTGGTCAGTAGAAAATGACCAATATCTCAGAAAAGCCAGACCCTAAACAGGTATAATTTATGGTGGGTGTTCAGAACACCCTTTTCTACCACTTCGCGTCGGAATTATTTCTGTTGCAATTAGTGACGGGTTATTTCGTCTGGACAGTGGACTAACAGGGTGTGATGGGGTTGGAGACAACACAGCGGGCGAGTTAGCCTAGAGCCTTAGCCCCTTCTTTCTGATCTCCAACGCCGAGCTGTCAACATTGCTAGTGCTAGAGAAAGACACCAAATTCCATTTTTGATCAAGTAAGACCTAGAATTCATGTTGAACCAAATCATCATCAGGGGAAACACAAAAAGGAATAAACAGAACGCCAAACTCATAGATTAGGCCTACTTTACTATTTCCCTTGAATTTATTACTGGATCCCTTGTAACGACAATCCTGCTATAACGGACATTTCGCACCGGTCCCCTCCCTCTCGTTATAACAGGATTCCACTGTATTTAAGTTTCAGTTCGGATCAGAAAGACCCATGGAAATTTGGTGTTTGATTTCAGACATGTGTGCATGTAAGGGTTAAATACACTGATCAGAAAAACCCAAAACCATACAGTGTTTGATTCCAGACAAATGTGCAAACACATGTATTGTACAGAAATTGTGCATGTCGAAACGAAGTGAGTTTTTTTACCATGCAAGCTTCAGCTTAAATAGTCTAACACGCATATAGCAAAATCGGTGGGATGCAGAATTCTTTTCGTTATGTTCGAATTTCAGGCTATATCAAGGAAAATAGACAGAGTTGGACAATAAGATAAAATTTCTACATGAATTATGCTTCCTATCCTAATCCTATGCGAACAACATGCATGTTGAGTTCATAGGCGCTTATGCATGTTAGGAGAGGCATATGGAGAATATGGGCATCCAATGTCAGTGTACCTGTTTTTGTTTTATTTAGCTTTTTATATATATGGCACTTGCAACACAATAAGGTCATAGAAGTGCTGAAGATTAGAGGTGTTACAAGAGAGTAACTAACACAAAAAAGAAGGAAGGGAGATCCAGACAATAAATGTTTGATAGGAAAGAAGGAGCAAACCATACCAGAGCACCTGTCAACAACCTGCAATGTCAGTGTACAACTTATCTCTGTTTTATCTGTATAACTTATATTTACTTAAGAGTATAGTATACTATAAGACTTTCCAGCCCAGAATATAGCACAACATGCTCACTGACGACTGTTTCATAAGATAAGAAAGACTTCACCATTTTTGTTATAGTGTAGGTCCAATTTGCATTTTCTGCCATATTATTACATGCCATGTAGTAATTCTTTACTTAGGGCTCTATTTATAAAGAGAAGGCCTTTAGGCATAAAGAGAACATAGTTGATAGCATGTGATCGCTGACCACTAATCCCTTGAAGGCCTGAGAAGGAATGAATAACTATGCATTCAAACCAATTATCTTTCCATCCACCACACAGATGGACCAGTTGAATTTATATATTTATACATATTATATATACAGTGGAAACCTGATATAACAGGGATGATGGGAGTAGAAGAAAAGTCCTGTTATATCCGATCCCTGTTAAATCAGAAAAGCAAGGAAAGTAAGCATTTGTGGACTAATCCAGCTGTACTTATTCATGGGCAGTTCCCCTTGCCACAGGTACCCACGATCAGGGGTTTTGGCACCAATTTCTCCATGCCTCCCTAAAGCTGGCATTCCATATGCCCGAAAAACCGATGCGAACTTCGAGTGCGAATTTCGTACACGAAATTCGCGTGCGATGAAAAAAGAGCCCTCCTCCATATACCCGAAATTCATATCCGTCTTTTCTGACTGAAATCACAGCACCAGTTCAGTCAGAGCAAGCACTCTACGTTGAAAACGAGATAATTTTGCTGTTAGAACTCCTGTTCCTACTCAGGCTTTAAATTGCCTCGTCCAGACTTGATGATGGTCCTTCCTTCATAAGCTTTGCTTTCTTGGGTCGTTTTCTTTTCGAAGCTACGGTCCTATCATCGACAGCGCTGGCTGATGTGGCGGCGGCACAGACAGCAATCTTAAGTTATAATTAATGTATGTTAGAAGCTATATTCAAGTGCAATAAAGGAGGGGGGGGGGGGGTAAGTGAAATGCTATTTTTGTTATTACATGATTTAAACGATAAATGATAGCATAGACAGATTACATAGACTCCCGAAAGTTTCCCACAAACTTTAAAAAAAAATAGTGGTTGCCATGGAAAGGGCAGCCATCTTGAAAATAAACACCTCTTTTCAGTCTTAGTTTTAACACTTCTCTCTCGAACAAAGGAAATCAACATTTCGACGTTTTCCCACTTACCCAGTGCTTCCCTGCTGCTTCGTTCCTTTGAAGTAGATTTGGCGGGAAATTAACCCCGCCCACTTCACGAAGAATTCGGGTGCCGAAGAAAAAAGTTTCGCTCCCTTGTGCGAAACAAAATCTTCGTATGCGAATTTCGGACTCGGCCATGCGAAATTCCGGTATATGGATTTACACAATGACGAAAAGGTTGGTGCGAAAAAAATAGTTCGCACGCGAAATTCGCATCGGTTTTTCGGGCATATGGAATGTTACTAATGTCAGCTTAAACCACATCAGAAGAGCTTGGTCGACAGCATCTGCATCGGGTAGTCTCATTTTCTTTCGATCCAGAGCAAACTTTCCATTGAAGTATGCTGCCACTATCTTGTCTCTATCCTTGATAATGGTGTGAATCGAACCTTGTTCAATTTTTTGTTGAAGGCCGAACTGACGACAAATCTTGCAAGTGGAGCTTGTTTTTTGTCAACAGCCTGGATTATTTCATATATTTTGTCCATTTAAAGGCATTTTCTCTTGCGCTTGACATCGTTGGTGGCCATAATGAAAGAAGTAGGCTTAGTCCACAGAGCGCGTTAAGCTTAGATGTACACATATGAGCTATGATGAACTGATGTTAGTGAACAGTCAAAGTGTGGTGTGGTGCATGTGTGTGTGCTTTGAACTCCCGCTTCACACTGCTGTGTGTGCTTGCAGTGGCATGGCTTGCGTGGGCTTGCTCTCTCTCTCCTCTTACTTTTTACACATTGTTAGCGAGCTTTTGTCCCTGCTATAACCGGTTGGGCTCCGATGAGGCCCTGTTATTGCCGACAACTTTTAATAGAGACAAAGAGTAGGAAAAACCGGGGATTTAAAAAATCCGTTATTACCGGATCCCTGTTATTACCGGGCCTGTTATATATGGTTTCCACTGTATATCTTTTCTGGCTAGTATTCAGACTGAAGTCCCGGGCCCTACTGTTGAAGGGAGTTGTCTAGCTGGCTTTGTGACGGTCATATTTTTTTTTTACTAAGTCCCGTTTAGTAGGGCAAGTTCAGCCAAGCTAACTTTTTCGAATACATTTTTAAAAAAAATCTCGTTAAATTGGATATCATAATCATACTCCTGGTCTAATTTTAATGTGAAAACATTATACTACTAGTATTTGGCAAAATTCGTCAATACCTGAGAAATTACAAAATTAGACCAGTCATCATGTGACCTCAATTTGCCCCAGACGAAAAAGGGACTCTAGCGCGAACTAAGACATGGTGTTGAATGAACTTGATGACTTCAGTCAGCTTCTGTTAATTTAAGAGACAGACATGTGCATCTTTGGTCTGAATGCAGGAGAGCCAAGAGAGCTACTATATTATACTATATACAAAGTAACTTGAACTTTTAGTGGGGAACACAAGACTATAAAAAAAACTGCAACTTTCTTCAATTTTCAAATGTTCAGAGGTCGGGTGCCAAATGGTGTTGTAAAATTTTTGTTCAATCACCAATCTTAAAATATATTAAGATCCCGTGGAAACACGAGTGCAAGGACTAAAAATTTATTGATCATCTTGTCTAACTCTAATACTAATAGTAATAGTAATAGATCTTGAATCAAGATGTTGAGCAAAATCCGGATTTCTGGATTTTTACGCAAAATCGACACATATGAATGTTTTAATTTCAATTGAACTGCAATAAAAATGATTCAAAGAAGCCTGGCTTCCAGCCTTGCCCTCCAGGAAATCGCGGTACTTGCGGCCGCGTTTTTCGTCGAGTTCCGCAATTTTTGCAAGTTTCGCAATTTCTTGCAATTTTAGGCAAAAAATACATCAACGCTTTAATTTTAACAGAATTTTAAATACGAAATGGTGCGAGTACAGAGCCGACAGGCCTACGGAAATCATGGTATCAGCCCAGCTCAAGCCTACTGAGCGTACTCTAAAAGCTAACTATAACTACTATAACCGGAAATTCAGGCCGGAATGCATCATATTGTACAACACAAACTGAGACATTGGCTAGGCCGAGAAGGTGGCCTTCTCTTGGCTAGGCCTTTATCTAATGTGTGTAAGCGTGCGCGTGTGATAAGAAAGTAGGTGTGTGCGTGTGTGATGTGTACGTGAGTGTGTGTGCGTGTGAGTGCGCGCGCGCGCGTGAATATTGTTCGTACATGATGCATGTGTCTACATACACGGTAACCGGGCACCTAGTCTCAGTATCTACGTACACGGTAACCCACCGGAACGAAAATTAACCAATAATATTTGTCCTGTGCTGTACTTGTTGAAATAAAAAAAAAAGAAAGTTATACTCGCGTCTTGTCGGGCTCGCCATCGTTACCGGTCAGTGAACCTGTGCTTTCGCATCACATTGTGAGTACCGGTTGGGGTCACCAAAGTTCATTCAAAGTCTGTGCGCTACGAAGTATAGGGCTCCGGAATGGGAGAATTATTGATTTTAAAAAAATGTACAGTCGGGGGGGGGGGAAGAGCTGGAGTTAAAGGCAACACCGGATGACAAAAACTGAACTTGGAATTCTTAACTGCCCGCTTACCATGTACGTGACACTGAGACTACGTGCCCACGTACCATGTATGTAAACACTCCGTTATGTAAAACGCCTTAAGCTGCGTTCACACGGGAATGGGTGCTATAGAAATGATCTAGAACTCCATTTGTACATGTATTACTATTGTTTATAAATAGAAAAAAAAATTGCTGTATATTACGATTTGACTTAGGTTTAAAACAATACCAATACCATGCCGGTTTTAAAACAGAAAATATCTGAAATAGATATAAATATAGATTACCGGTGTATCGAAAGTTTCAAGAGAAAAATAGAACAGGATCTGATTTGATTGGAGCATAAGCTTATTTTGTATTTAGAGGTTGTTTCCAAAATCTCTTGTCAATTTTTTTTGTTTTTTATAGACTAAACCTCATACACGTCTAGATTTTTGCATGAACCAAGTACCAGATATGTACAAAATTTGGTCAAATTTTATGCCTTCATTTAAAAGTCTTTACAAATATTGTCATGATTTTTAAAAATGTTAAGCGCGTATAAATGCGCCTGGGATGGGAAGGTTGCAATTTTTAGCAAATTTTAGGCGGTTTACCTTGCAATTTTTTTATTTCAAAAATGCAATTTTCCGCGGGGCCAGCTTCCAGCTAAGATTTATAACTTAAAACGACTTTACTTTCTAAAGCCTATAAAATTTCAATATTAAAGTTTCAAGGCATAAAAATTCAGGATACTTTCATGAAACATTAAGTAACTATTTTACCAGGTGAACAAAGAAAAAAACACAGAAATAGACTCGTACAAATCAACTGTTTATTTGTCCAGTATAGTTTGTTCAGCATTGACACACAAAACACATTTCACCCTGTCCATGCACATTTTATATTAACACACTACAACAAAATAATCAATTTAAAAATCTTATGCTAGAAAGGTGACAATGCATTATGAACAACATAAAACCATAGTCAGTACCATTGCCACTAGTACACATACCAGGTGAGCCCATCATTTCTTATTTCTTATGACGTAAAACATTTAAAGCTAAAGTGGAACAGCTTCAGCTTGTGATTGTGGCAAACGATCATTCTCATTTTGGAAAAGAACGTACCCGGTACTGAGTTTGAAAGGCACAGACATTCATCACACTGGACTTCAAAAACAGATAGCTCAAAATAATTATTTTATTTGGTACTGTTGGCAGTCTTCGATATAGTAAAAATCATGGAGATAGGTTCAAACTATATGACCTTGCTGGTCTGTAAAAGTCACTTTATGAAAGAAAATTTTGACAAAACTGAAAGTCAAATTTTAAGACTGCCATATTCAAGACAAACTGACAATCATTCGTTCACCAAAACTCAATTTCTCAGTCATAACAGAAAACCTTTTTCATTGGGCTTTTATCAATTTTTTCACTCCTATAGTCTCTGCCTAAGACCCAGACCCTCAGGGAGCAAACTGTTAAATGAAAATGAAAGAGATCTTACCAGCCACTATACCATCATAATTTTGAACAGAACAGCCCGTAATCAAATAAAAATCCCCCTACCCGCTTCAAATCAACAGGAGTAACTAAGTGAGCTAGGCTGATTAACAGAGTTCAGACTTAAAAGTATAAGCAGCCCTCTGAAAAATTATTGCCTGAAAATCAGATCATGTAAGGAGCTGATAGTTTCACAAACGGACTGAGCTGACTTTGGCCTGTCGAACCAGAATCTCAGAGTCAGAGGGGAACCGTAAAAAGAAAATTTAAGTTTACAAAGAAAACTGGATACAAAGTGAACCGATATGACAGGAGGTGGGTGCTCATCATAAACCACTGTTTACAATACCCGTACAATAGAACTCAGCCATATTTGTAATGGTGAAGATATTATGTCTCACTATTGAAAAACACAAGGAGAGAATACACCACAGGTGATATCACAACAAATCAGTTTACTAAGATCTCGTACAAAATGTGATCATTTGACCGACAAAACAATTTGCCTAATTAACCAGTAGATGTCAGCTACAAAAACCCCCCACTAAAAGTAAAAGTCACACATCAGAGTGTAGGGAAGTTTGTGAACCAACCTCGTCAATCCATTTTCACATTGTCCCAAAAACATTTTAATACTCTTGAATTTTTCATTTTCACCATTGCTACTCTACAAAACTTTAAAAGTAGTGTATTTTAAAAAAAATCAAAGATGGCATGCAATGGCATTTCATAATACTTGATACTCATGCTGCCATAAAACATTGCAACCCACTGAAACTGGTCATCATGCATTTTTCCCTTACGAAACTTATCTTCATCAGCAGTTTTCTTGAGTTTCATTTGAGAGGCTTGTGTGCCCCTGTCAATAAGTACAGGCGCACAGGTCCACACTAAATGCAAAGAGCTCACCATGTATCTGGTCAGTTTAGGTAAGAATGTCAACTAACACAATGTCAAAGTAAGAATGTACCAGAACACAATAAAGTAAACACTGACTCCCAATTTGTTTGGCATCACGTGTACTGTACATTTTAAAATACAGCACAGGAAAAATAGTGAGAGGGCACACAAAAGCTCACATTTAGCAGTATGACAAATGTTAAATAAAAAAAAAAAATGTACAGAGAACAACTTTTAAACAAAAATGCCCAAGACAGACCATTTGTGAGCACAAAATTCTTACTTATAAAAATAATATACATCTAGATCTATATTCTCTAGCACAAAGAAACAATTCAGAACATTTTTAAATGATGTGCATATGATGACCAATACTTTCCAGTTCCATGCAACACACTCTAAAAAAATAAATCTAAAAGTGAAAATTAAATTAAATAAACCAACAACTTATAAATTAACATTCTCACTACAACTACATGTTGAACGCTGTGCCGTGTTCTCTCTGGACCCTGCCCCATCACTCCTCATGCCCTGGATAACATTCTTGTGAGGGCAAGAATGAACTAGATGTTCTCATAATGCACACCAACATTAGAGTACAAAGGTGCAGTGCAGGATGGACTGGCACTAAGAGAGGTACCCAACCCTCCATTTGCCTTCTTTTAAAAAGTCTCTCTAATTGGTTAGACTAATTTATGACGTGGTGTGGTAGAACGTTTGGCCTTCTGGTTCCACAGGTAAAAAAAAATCAGGAACACTCGATATTCAAATTTGACAAGTAGGCCTACACTCAGTTTTCTGGGCTCTACAGGTAACCACCATAACACTCAGTTTTAGCATTTTTTTGGGGGGTCAATTTGCACAAAAAGCTATAAAACTGGAATAAGTCACTGAAAAAGAAAACAAATACGTGTCTGTATTTTCCCTTGCTTCATCTCCAACTCCAGGCACCCACTACTAAAACTAAATAGGCGAGGGTGAACGAAAATATGGTGGAATCTAACAGACTTATTTATACATGTGTACAGAACTGAGAGGCAGGTAATCTGGAGGGAGCTGGACACTGGATGTGACAACGCCTGAGGAGGAACATCCAGCATGAAAACTAAACACAAAAAGAACCTCAACAAAGGAGTAACTGAGGCTTTCAGTAGCTGGGAAACTGACTTGGTGAACCATGTCAGACCCTCCTTGTGATTGGTCTGAGTTTTAGTTTTATGAGACATCTTACAACGCTTGCAACTGCATAATGATCTGACATCGTAGTTTTCTGCTTTAAATATATATAAGTACCAATTAACCATAAGCTGAGAAGTAGCACTACAGACAAAGTAAATAAAATAAAAAACCTTGCAATTAGCAGCATACAATCTGTATTATTGTTTTTATTTTATAGTACTTAGTAGAGGGTTTTACGGTGCTCGCAACTGCATAAGGTCATATGAGCGCCAAGGGGTGGGTGTCAACAGAGAAGTCTTTACAGGGAATCAGACTTAGACTGCTCACCCCTCTAGCTTCAACAGCACAAGGTCTGCTTCGACTATCAAGGCACCCCGGAAATAGCAGGTCACAAGAGAGTGACAAACATACAAAAGAAGTAGAGGAAAATGACAATAGTAAGGATCAGAAAAGAAAAAGCAGCAGTTCCCTGTTGTAGATCAGGCAGTTATGAGTGTGACATGAGTCAGCCCATTTACAATTCTACTATGCTTGAACGAGAAATGTCCCCCCTTTGGGAATGGCCTAGACACTACTGTCAGTGGCACTGCCCCAGGGGGAGTATTATTGTTTAGAAACACACGTCCATAACAAAAAATAATAGCAAAAGTGTGACCCAAAGAAGTGAGACACTACCGGTAATTTCAAAATCAGGTGAGCTGGCAGTTTGAGCTATGTCATTGATTGTCAGGAGGCATTGAAGACAAAAAAGACAATTATGTTGTTTGAGAAAAAAGAAAACCTGGAAGATGGACAGAATATTTAGGAGAATTATTTGAAGATAAAAGACCACCCCTACCACAACCGAGCAACAACAATGGTCCCAACATTCTAAAGTCAGAGGTAGAGCTCGCAATTAGAATTAAAAACACCCCAGAAGGAAAAAACTGCGGTTGAAGATGAAACAAACACAGAAATGTCCATCCACCGTCGATATACGGGTGTGGTCAAGTACCACATTACATACGCACTAACAGAACAGTTTCCGCCAAACATATGTGTGCTTTTGGTAAACTGAAGCTGACGTTCAGCGGCATTTGTTTTCAACGGATTCTTTCCTTTAAAAAATGTATCCATTTTTGCTGAAAGACAAATCTCGTCTCGCCTGTACTCCTATACAATAGCCGCTACTAGTGCATGCACAATAGAATCTAGATATAGGCAGTGCTACTGACTGAAGTGTTTTTAGGCCATTCCCTATGTACAGTAGAAATGTAAATGGGCTGATTTATCAATGTCATGTTCACACTGTGCCGGAATAACATAGGGAATAGGGGGAACTGCTGCTTTTGCTTTCCTCATCCTTACTATCGTCATTTTTCCTCTACTTCTTTCGTATGTTTGTCACTCTTGTGAACTGCTATTTCCGGGGTGCCTTGATAGTCAAAGCAGACTTTGCACTGTTGAGGCTAGAGAGGTGAGAAGAGTAAGCCTGATTCCCCGTTTATAATTTATACCTCTCGTGACATCCACCCCTTGGCGCTCATATTATCATGACCTATGCAGTTGCGAGCTCTGTAAATCTTAATAATAAATAATTGTACGGGGTGCCCACTACGGATGGGATCAGTCAATCGCCTGACTCGTCCCCTCAGAAACAAACGTTCTTGTCTTCAGTTTCAGGCGATCGGCCCGATCCAGCCGTAGTGGACACCCCATTATAAAACAAACAAGAATCTAGACAGATCTATATCAATTTTGTTTTTTAAAAAAAGAGAGCGCTCTAATTTCCAACTTCATGTGAGAGGGAGATCACTCTAATATCGTCAGTTCGCTTCAATTTAATTGGTTTTTTCCCTCCCAATTCTACGTCTGAAACTGAAAGCACAATAATGCTGCAAAATCTTTCAAAATTCTGCAAAAAATCAAAATTCCGCGGCGTGGTTGGTCCATTTTCCCGCAGCCGTGCCGCTGTTCAAGCGCCCGCGGAAAACTACGAGGTCAGAATTAATGTGATTGGTCACTCTGGAAATTACAGTACAGCTTAAATCGAACATGGTTAATCTGAAAACTGCGGTAAGCCAAAAGAAAATAAATTCAATGACCCTTTTTTGTCTTCTATTCGAGTGACCTCTCAAAATCGAAATCCCGCCTTCTAAACAGAATAAAATCTAATGGCCTGTAGATTTCAATTTGAGCAGACTCCACTGTACATAGAGAAGACAAAAATTCGAAATGATTCAAGGTCATGAAATTCTGAGGCCCATTGGGAAAGATTAAATCATAGTCCCAATTGTCCATCTAACACAGACGATAGCGAGAGGCAAACTATACATATCTTCAATACATTGTCAGTACTCCAAACATATTTTTCAAGGACTGGGAAATACGTCTATTTTCCAGCAACCTCACACATACAAAAAATGTCTATTCACAAAAATGTATGCTACAAGTACGATTGTGACACAAACCACCTTTTACCTTATTTATTCAAAATCTGGTCCCCGCAAGTGAGCACTGCAGTAACAAGAACAAATACAGTGATGCATTATGAAAAACACAATCTATATTTCGTTGTAGTAGTAGTCAATAATCCTCTTCAACGTGGGCTTAATGAAAGAAAAGAAACAAAGATATAAATTGCCTCATGGACAACAAGCACATGAAAGGCACCCAGACAAAAAGCTTTGGTTTTTCTTATTGGTACAATGTAAAATTTTGCAAGAGGTACATAGTCACATGTGGATAACTTTAGAACGACAGATGTACGCCATTGGCAGACATTTATAGTAACAGCTATCTTGTTCGACATCATTGAGCAAAAAAACAACAACCCGTGGCCGAACCGAGGCTCAAACCTAGACTTTCTGCTTTGGAGACAAGCGCACTAACCACTCCGCCACTGTAAGCGTGTTGCCACCGTGAACGACAACGAAGTGGGAATCCCTCAATGACGTCAAACAAGATAGCCGTTACTATAAATATCGGCCAATGGCGTACATCTGTCGTTCTAAAGTTATCCGCATGTGTACAGTCTGCTCTTGAACTGCTTATTTTAACACCACCTAGAATATCGACAAACCTAACAAATAATGGTAAATGACTACTTGAAATATTCATAATCGTGTCATAAGTATCATGTATTTACCCAGGCTTATGAATGTATACTGTCTTTAAATGTAGTAGATCGTCTTGACCACGTGAATAAAGCTGTTTTTCTGCTTTCAACCCCAGCCATACATTTATACTAATTAGGAAGTCTTAAAGAAGGGGAAACCCTTGTCTTATTACTCATAAGTACATACATTCATAAGTATATGGAATGTTCCAGACTTTAAAAATACTTGACAAACTTGGGTCCTTCAACTGTTTTTTTTTTTTTAAAGGAGAAAAAAATATGGAAAGATCACATGTAAAAGTGGTTTTCTAGTTTTCTTTTACCTAAGGCACATTGAAGCAGTTAGGCTAATCCTTGAGTAAAGACAACAAACCTGAATAACAACAGAACAGATGGCAAGCAACAAGAAGTTTAGGGTATACTGCTAGTAGTGCTTGCTTGTCTGATACATACATGGTACTCTGCTTGTCAGAGGAAAAATAATTTTACAAAACCAGAAAATAAGTCTCACATTTGCTGGTTTGTTTTCTAGATGAAACTGAACACATTTCGGAGGTGGAGATAGAAAAGTTTATGCTGATACATCACAGTGGCATATCTTAATAATAAATTAAAACAAATTCAAGTTCAAACAGCCAAAACGTTATGCTCAGTTTTTACAGTTTAAGAACCCCCCCCCAAACAAAAATATAACATGCCATTATCATTGACCCTATCCGTACTATCGTATCCATACGACGTGAGGAACTGTGCCACCACTTTCCAAGGAGGAAACTTACTCGTTAATCTGATCCGTATGCTTTGCATAGCAGTCCGTCGAAATATTTTTGTGAAATACTGAAAGTTTCAAAGAGATCTTCGTACTACAACTACAAGTATTCTAAAATGTGAAGAATACAACCCCGGGGGGTACAAAATGACCCCAGGGCGTATGGATAGGGTTAATGTTAATATAGCTCTGTGAAGCAATGCAAAATGTCAAACATTTATTATTAGGTGATATGATAAAGACACAAAATAACTGGAGTAGCAGCCCTCACAATAACTGCTTTATACTTAAGCATTCACTCTTCACTAAACATTTTTGTCGTGTCACAGTACCATCAGAGGTGCCAACTGGCAAAAAAATAATATATTAAAACAAAAAAACCTAAACCTTTTGGACTCCTTGAAAACGCTCTCAGGGATTCAAAACTTACTGATCATAATAAGTGCTGCGATGTGGTGGAAACAGGCGCTCATCAGTTTTTGGGCAAATGGGGTTACTGATATATCTTAAGCCAGTGCATTTGCCTAAATTATCCATATATGTTGAATAGCACTCGAAATATTTGCGATTGAAGGAAGTTACGGCCGCCTGGTTTCAGAGGTGACATTAGCGAGAAAATGGCCGCCAAAGTTAGGTAATTTCTATAGCTTGAGAATCCTTGGAAACTGAAAATTGACATTTTTGTGTGGCTTTAATCAATGTATTACAATAAAATCCACAAATAAATGTGTTTTAAATGGATATAAAAGGTGTTCTTGAGCCAAAATCAAGAGATAATTTTTTTTTAAGCCCAACGGTCAGAAAAATTCAAATTTCTCTGCTTTCATTATTTTGACGAGCGCCTGATTTCACCACGATCTCTCACACATCTTGTATCAAGAAATCAGGCAAAATCCAGATGACCAGAAATGCGGATCTGTCCAGTAAATCGGCACCTTTACACTTTTGACTTTCTAGGTTTGTGACCTCATTCAAACAGTTTTGTTTCTTGTCTATGTGTCTCTAGTCTAGTGCCTGCTCAAAAACATAGACTACACTTGACAGTGTAAGACATCTTATTACACATACATGAATTTGGTTATGCTGTTTATGCAATCTATAATAATTTTTTGTGTGTGTATGCTGGTGACCTGTGTTGAGGCCAACAGTGAATCATGCATGCACGAACAACATAAATTATTGAGAATAATCTATTTTTGTGTGACATTCCTTTCACAAGATTAAATTTTTATATTGTCACTCATGGATTCAGTGTGAAAGTTTATGGTTAGACTAGAGCTAGCAGCACATATAATATTCCATGTATGCAGGAAATAAACAAACGCTACGAAACAATACAAAAAATGTTACATAATTAATCATATGCTTATTATTACTAAATTACTAGTAACATATCATACATTCATATTCCCATTATTAAAGTGCATTACTAAGTGAGCACACACTATACGGGGATGTAAACTGTACCGTTTTGTCAGCATTGGAAAGTATGTTTAGCAAAAAAAAATAATTTAAAAATCACAAAACCATTCAACAGTGAAACCCCACGAAAACTTGGTCCACAAGTAAAAATTTACAAAAATTTCAGTTGAAAGACGCCACTATACGAGATTCCTAGTTCAAACAGTGTGCAGTGTATGCACATATCAAATTCATAGGAAGAAAAGAGAGATTTTGCAGCTAGGTATCAAAACAATGGTAGATTCCTTTGTTACCAGGCCCTAAATACTAAAAAAATTCTATTGCAGTCACAAGTTCTCTCACTAATAAAATAATCTGGGGGATATATTAGTTTCTATTACATTAACAGAAATATTCTACTTACAGTACAGTATATGTGTTTATATTAATTAAACATTACATTATAAAGACTATGTCTGTTTTATTTGTTTTGTCATATAGAACTTTGCCCATGCTGCAGACTACACTACAAATGTATAAACAATTCTTCCCACAAACTTGAAATCATGTTCTTTTAAAAACTTATCTTTCACTCATTTCAGATATACAAAAGCATCACATGCAATTTTCCCCACACATCTTAAATAAATAAATGTTACTCATATTCAGTATCTTTTCTTATATACGATTCAGCCAAATTATCAGACATTTATCAGACAGTCACCTTATTCATTACCATACATCACATGACAAATATTTAAGAAAAAGATATGGAATAACTCCCCTACATTTTGAAGTCTCTGTAAGCATAAAGTGAAAGCTATAAAGTCCTACCAGTAATTTTCCTGTAAACTACAAACCTACTACATGTACTGCGGTCTTCATGACAGGCTGAAAAGATGTGGTTCTATGATGGTACAAAAGAATGAGATTGCGGTCAGACCAGACTCCGCACGCTCATATGACCTTATACAGTTGCGAGCGCCGTAAAACCCCATACTAAACTAACTAAAAGACCAGACTCTTACACACGTACTTCTTAAGTTGTGAACTCCGGAGTTACACCAAAAATATATTTTTTTAATAAAGAAGAAAGAAAAGAGAGAGACATGTCAAATGTCAGGAGGGGTTGATCCTTGAGCAAAAGAGGAGTCAGATTTCTGAAACCTTGACCTCAAGTGTGAAAAACTATTCAAAACCTAAAAGTCTAACATCGGCTAACACCATACTGATTGAAAAGAGAGGCTGCATTTTCAAAACAATGAGGAAGCTTCACTGTCAGTAGTACCATCTGAAGAGGCAGACACATCTTTATAAGTCATGTAACTCAGCATCTGTTAATTTACTTAAGTCTGAAAGAGGAGAAGAGCCAATGAACAGTTACACATACGGAAATGAGTAGAGGAACAGTGTCAACCTGACTGCCCAGTTTGTCCTATCCATCAATCTAGCTCAACGGTCACTCAGGACTCTGACCACACTGCCTATACAAACTAGGTAGAGATAGCATGTGGCCAGTAATTGAAATAAAAAAAGTTGAGGCAACACAATTCATGACTGACCTCACATATACAGGACAGATACATTACACAGGCAATGCAAGGTCTTTTTTATACTGCATTCAGAAATGTTACATCTTTAAAGCTTACAAAAACTGATAGTCATGTTACGAGGGAAACAAATTTTAAAAAGACAACAAACCACAACTACAGTCTTCACAAACATGACATGTCTTATTCTCAGAATTCAAAAGACATTCAGTAAACATTTGTGAACCCATATCATCACAACAGTCAGGTCTTGCGTTAATTTTAAGTCACGTTTTGTTCATTTTCTTAAAATGAAAATGAAAGAGGATAAAAATTCAGGTATGACATACATGAGAGCCATCCCACATTTACCAATGTCATATGCAGGTGAAATTACTACAAACAGCTTAACGCTTTCTCTTTTTCCCTTGCTGTTTTCTGGGCACATCTGCTGCCCCATACACCTGGATAGGAGCAGCAATTGTGGTAGCTTGAACAAGGACCTGTGGTTCTATGGGAACTCTCTGTAGAGCATTTCTTAGTTCAGGGTCATTCATGTTTTGACCTTTAACCTTGCGTGTCTCCTTCTCCTTTTCTATGACTTGTTCCACTGCTTTGTTCAGGGTTTCCCTAAAGCGGTTACGCACTATCCGCAATTGTTCTTTAGAAGGTAACGTTTGAATCTGCGAAAAATCTCTGGAGATTTTAATCTTATTCGGTGGGGTGCGGGGGGTCATGCGCAGACAGATCTGATTATTGAGAATTTCTGTTTGTGGCTTCAGAAGGGTGAATTGTGGCTCTACACGAGCTTTCTTAGAACCAATAGAAGAGGCTGAAGCTGGGAACAGAGAAGCTGAAGTCCTATGTCCTCCTTTCAGAGGGTGTGCAGAATGCGACTTGTGCTTAGCTAAATGCTTCCCCTTGCTATGAGAGGATGGCTTTAAAGTAGGGGCTCCTTTGTTCACCCAGCCTGCTGGGGGCATGACTGGCAGCTCTTCCTCGTGGTCTTCCTCATCAAATCGTTTGAGATAAGTGGAAATGTTTTGTATGGACACACTTGTCTCCTGACTCTCATTACTGAATAAGGAAGATGTGGAGGTGTCGACTGGTGAGAAAGACGATGTAGTAGCAGTAGAAGACCAGCCACTGGCTGAGGCATTGGAAGGCTGGTAATGTTGTGGTGGACCTTGCCTTTCAGGACTCTGCAAGAACAATCTGCGCTGACGTGTAAGAGGGCGTCCACACACTGCTGGCGTTTTGTTCAAACCGCCTGGGCTACTCTCCATCATACCTTTAGGACTTGATGTGAGAAGAGGACCTTTCAGAGGGCTAAGCCCTGCAGAGCCTTTAAGGGGACTAAGGAACCTCTGGGCCCGACCAGGGCTCTTGGCTGGGCTTTTCATTAAGACTTCGATATCCTCATTACCTAATCCAAAAAGGAGGTCTTCTTGAAAGTTATCCAAGAAATTCTCATCCCAGTCTGGGACAGGCAAGTTATCTAGGAGAGAGCGGTTGCCAAATAAATCTGTTGCCGAGCCTGCTCTGTGAGGGCTTGGCGTTCCCGGCAGCTCCGGCTTACACATCTTTGGAGAACCCAAAAAGTTTGAAGAAACTTTATGGGGAGGACTGGGTGTTCGGAGGAAATAACCAGATTTGTGTGGACTTTCGAACCTCGATAAGTCATCCGAAGTCCCTGCCTCACGTTTGAGAGGGCTTGGAGTGGACATTAAGTGAGGGAAATTGGCAAAGCCTAGCTGATCGAAGCTCATGTTATTTGTCTCCCAAGGCATCTGTTCCTGCTTCAGTTCCTTTTTCGGTGTCCGCAGCTTTGAGCGATACTCATCACTGTAGGCCATTGTCATCAGTAACTGGGAAGAATACAGGAGTGAACATCAAATAAAAGAACATGATAAATTGCAAATTAACATACAGAAACGCACAACACCATGTAAAAAATATGGATAAAAGAAACAGGAATAAAAGAAAAGAGAGGTGGGACAGAGGCAGGAATGATTAAATGGTTAATTGCATTTACCGAAAGGCCAATAAGTGTTTTCTTTACCCACTTGTTTAATTTTTATTCATATATATCTCTTTTTAGACACATTAGGTTATTCATGAGACATGTTATTTGAATTAATCTTCACCTGCAATTGCTACCGGACAGTCCGCCTGAGCAGTTCAAGAGACAATGCTGTTTCATAATAGACACTAAACTAGCTCATCCACATCATACTCCAGAGTCTCACCAACAGACCTAACAATATATCATTCCTGAACTTCTTATCTAGTCCACTATGACCAAAAGCCATTTACTATTCAGAAGTTGTGTTGAAGTTGAAGAAGGGCAAAGGTAAGCCAAGCCGTTATTGGATCAATTGCAACAACAGAATATACACATGTGAACCAATACAAGGTCAACTAAGTCGCACTGGGCAGCGCTGTAGTGATATTTCAGGTGTGTGGGGGTATTAATGGATGTAACCTTTTGAGCACTGCCTCTCCTGGATTTGTGCACCTGAGCTCATACTCAACCACTGCTAGATAAACACCGCCATACAGAACCATTGTAATCTTTGTTTTTGTAAAGTGTTTTACGGCGCTCGCAACTGCATAGGTCATATGAGCGCGCGGGACACACCTAATATTTTCAGTTGGTAGGAAATTTTGAATTTTGCCCGGGTGGCGGCCGAAGCCTACTCTTATCGATTTTAGACCACCAAGGGATCTTTAACGTGCGTAACTTGCAAACGGCCCCTCAAAGATTTTTCGCCCTTGTCCGAGAAGGCTAGGTGTAGACCTTTCCTACCAGAAGGTCAGGGGTGTGGCAGAAAGACAGCAGTAAGGAGGAGCCAAGGAGTAGCAGTATAAAGGCTGCAGAAAGAGTCAGGAGCCCAGAGGAGGGGGGCAAAGGAGGTGAGGGGGTGGGGGCAGAAAGTGGAATTGAAAGCAGACAACAGAACATTGCTAGAGAGCAGGAAAGGAGGTGAAAGGAGACAATTTTAGAGAAGAAAATTTTTCGGTCGCTACCCGGATTCGAACCCGGGACCTTTGAATGAGAGGCCAACACCTTAACCTCTAGGCCACGAGAGCCCCCCCCCCATTGTAATCTTAGCTAATAAAGAAAATCTGTAACTTACAAAACAGGTTTTTGTTTTGCTTTTGAGGTGGGTGGGGGGTGTCACATTTATATGAATGTGCAGGTTTCTGTTCAGTCATTTGAGAGCGAGGAGCAATTTATAACTGATTGCTCGAGTTCAAACCTTACGTTTTGAAACATGAGTCAAAAACTCCTGAAATCTGAGAAAGATACAAGCATGATAACAATAACATAACTAGATTAGTCAATCAGCTCTTAAGTCCAACTTAATAGTCATAGAAAAAACTGAAGATTATCCGTAATACAGTGGAGCCCGCTTATAACGAGACATGAAATAACGAGAAGTCTTTTATAAAGACGCAATTCTAAAACCCTGTTTTTTCCCCTCCTTTATCTTCGTAACAAAATACTGCTATAGTGCAATTAACACGTGAGTCGGTTATAGTGGAATATTGCTGCAGCTGTGCACAGCCCATAGGCCAGTTGTACATATAAAAACCTCGCCCGTTGAGAAACTTGGTGATCTAGCAAAACCAAGGACCATACAACTCCTTGAGCGAAACAGAATGGGAGAGCCAACGTGTGCTAACAATGAAGGCCGGAGCGAATGAGTGGGGAGGGTGTCGCATGCACAAACAGAACACATCGCATGATAGGCCAGCCTTGTCTAGAATCTAGGCCTACCATGCCTCTGACTTCTCCGATGTGGGGATGGAGAGGTCACAATACTGTGATTGTGATGGAAGGAACGAATGTGTGACGCGCGCAACCAAAGGAACGCACCACAAGGTGTGGTGGGGTGGGGAACAACACAGTGGGCAAATTAGCCTAGAGCCCTTCTTTTCTGAACGCCAACGCCAAGCTGTCAACATCGCTAGCTCAAGAGAAAGAAACCTGATTTGATTTTTGGTCACGTAAGACCAAGAGAACATGTTGAATAAAATCATCCCCAGGAGAGATAGATCTAGCAAAAAGAAATAAACAGAACACCAAACTCATAGATTAGGCCTACTTTATTATTTCCCTTGACTATATTACTGGATCCTTTATAACGACAATCCTGCTATAACGGACATTTCGCACCAGTCGCCTCCCTCTCGTTACAACAGGATTCCACTGTATTAATATGGTTTATTTTGGCAGCAGTAAAAAATATAAGATCATTTCTTTAGATTCAAAAGCTGTACATCACAAAAATCATATTGAAAAATCTTTTATCAGTATCACGAAATTTGATGGAAACACACACGTTTAAATATGTCATAACAAATCTCCTACCAACTGCAAATTCTAGCCGTTTATATCAGTTGTAATAGCAAGAACAAGCGCAGAAGATGTTTCAACAGTTTGGTATACAGTTCAGTACTAATAAACAATATAATTAATTAATGAAGGCAAGCTACTCTCTCTGACTTAGTTCCAAAGAACTCTACTGCGCCTGGGTTTAAATGAATGCTCTAGCCTTTAGACAGTCCCCATTGCATCCCACATTCCCCTAATCTATCTACTGTTTGTGTAGCTATGCAACAGAGTATAATGAGAATATCCCACACAAGCTAAAATCTCAAAATTGAGAGGACACCTTTTTTTCTGCCTCTCAATTTTTCCTACTAACTCTTGAATAAAATTATGATGGGGACCTAAATTTCTGAGGTTTCAAACATCAAAACTGATCCTTTAATCTGTCACTCCTAAATAAGTGAACATAAATTCTATATTTCGAAAGGTTAAAATTGTACACAATTATTCAAATAAAGCATATAAACAGGTAGCACAAGCTGACACTCTGGGAAGCGTATAGAGAAGGGAATACATCTATTCTATTAAAAAATAAGTATATCGCCCTATTCTTATCACTTTAGACCCACAAGAACCTACAGAAGCTAGTAAACAAAACTGAATAAGTTCAGAGCAGTAATTGTGAAACTGAAATGAACAATGAAACTGTCCACGTCGGATTATGCGATTGTGCGGCCACATTTTCTCGCATAATTCTGCAACATTTGCATAATTTTGGATTCCCATAATTTTTTCACAAAATTTTTCAGAAAAACATTTTAACGCCTCGCTATGTGACTAAAGGGAAGTAGTTGGAGTAATAAGTCTCATTTAAGTGACAAGTTGGTTATTTCCCTTGTTTGGGATTTTTTTCCCCCTTGAGCATGAATCATGTTAAGTTTTTCAATCCATCAAAAGTCGTTCTCATGTCTGCTGATTTTTTATGTTTGACAGGAGTCTCTGGTTTTAGTGATGCGCCATAGTCCCCCCCCCCCCCCCCCCCCCCCCCATATTTGTAAAAATCATTTTCTTCCTCTATACAGCTGAAAGTTAGAGATTATATTTTGGGTTTTTTTTTTCTGACTGATGTGTATCTTTCCAAATACACAAAAAAAACTATGGATACTGTTTGGAATTCTTCTGTACATAGATCTAAAACATGAATTTTTTTGTTGAAAAAGTGCTAAATATGTCGTGAATGGCTTTACTGTAACTTGCATAATTTTGCATTTGTCTCGAATAATTTGGCCATCTAAATTTGCATAATTCTTAGGGGATAGATAAAAAAAGTGTAAATTATCTGGACATACAAATTAAACTCACCCAGACTTTCCTTTAGCAAAGGTTTACTCTGATCAGTGTCAGTTCCTTCAAGACACAGTTCACAGCATCTGAAAAAAGTTGATAAGAAAAACAATCAAAGGAAGTTATAGACCGATATCTTATGCCTACAAATCCTTAAGTAAAGGCCTCTGGGTTCAACTTGATTTTTCATTTTTAAAAATTAATTTGATATTTTTCAGTTAGGTTTGAAATTTTCTTTAAAATAATTGATTTGCGACAGTTTTAGAGGCTTGAGAAATTGGCAGCAAACAATACTTGCAGTTTGACTCCCAAAGCAGTGTACCTGTGTGCAGGAGTGAAAGTAAAAATTTACTGCCCTTAATTTCAAAGATGTTGAAACACGTCACATGATGTGGAAATGTTCCCACCCACAAAATCCTAAAATTTATAAAGTGAGTAACTGACAGAATGGACTGCGAATGAATGAGTCCAAGTCCAATGAGAATAGCCAAGGTTAAGTTAGTTAGCCAAGTAGCAAAAGTATTTTAATATAATTATCAAATTATAATCAAGTAGCTGAAATCATTTTGAAATTTGATTTTCACTGTTATTTGGATAAAACCATGATCGGTTTAGCAGATTCCACTGGTTTTAAATTTTAAATCAATAACAATCAATTTTGAAGAGGGTGGAACATGTCAATGCGGAACCACTCCAGCAAAATCCTAAAATTTATAATGTTAAAGTAAAAGTATTTGAGGGAGCGGACTGTGAATAGAGTCCAGTTCCAATGAGGATGGCTTAGACTTAGATGGAAACCAGTGAACTCATGATCGTCATACTGTGAAGTCGACACAGCTGAAATGCGTGTGGCGAGTTTACCGAAAAAAGTAGGTATCATCTATCCAAATACCAGTGAACTCGTCACACCACCTCCCCCCGCGTAAACAACGGACTGCAACATTTGGGGTTGGAGGGCAAGATATTTCCGCTGTGCTGAGTTACTTAATCATAATGTCTGTCTCTCTTGCTAACACAGCACAGTCATGCAAACAGCGATTACCATGTGTCAGTGATGCGTTCTCAGCAGGAGAAAATACCGAGAAAATTATTCACAAATCGACTTCAACTAACTTTATAAAAGCCCTCTCTTAACAGATTCAGCAGTCACTTAAGAGTCATTGAAGTTGTTATCTGCATCCTTTGCCAACAGGAAGTTAGACCACGACAAGAGGCTCTGTCTATTCCGTATCCGCACCCCTCTATCCTCTCCTTCTCTCTCTCTACTACAACTTGACAGGTGAAAATTTTAGATTTTGATTGAATAAAGTCAAGTTTTGTATTTTAAAAATATTATTAATTAAAGGTTGACATGGGTTTGCCTGTCAATCCACGACGGTGAACTAGCCACACGTTTTTCACAGGTTCGAGTATATGTGACGAGATAGATATAGCTGACGAGATCCCTTGAGTGGAGGTCGGCTCTATGTGATTCAATGACTTCACTGTGTGAAGAGTTCACTGAAAGCCTCTAAGATTTAGAGAATAGTCGACTATGCATGAAGTGATGTCGTTGGGGGACCAGAAAAAAGATCGCTACATCCGAAGTTCGTCACAGCCATTGGAAGACAAATTCAAGGGAAATAACCCCAGTACTCAATCTTACTATAGAATTAATATTGAGCATCGGCCTTTATCATGTAAAGTTCTCAATACAGTAGTCTCCGCCTAAACATACGCCATACAAAAGCACGCTCCGCTCAAACGCACGCTTTTGTCCTTTGATGTTGTTTTTTTACTACAGTAGTCTCCGCCTAAGATCCCGGTGCTCGGGAGCAAGGAAATGCGGGTTCTTAGGTGAACCAGGATAGGTAAAATGGTCTCCCTCCACCCTAAAATGAACTGACGTGGTGACCCCTTGGTGGGTTTATGACGTAAGGCGAGCAAAGAGTGGTTAACCTTGATGGCCTATCACAGTGCATAGTGCCATGAGGCATGCCTTTTTCACTTATTATCCTATCATGAGTCTCAAGATCTACGCTTATTCAGCTGCCCCTCCCCTTTACCTGTTGGCGTTACACACCATTACGTTGTGAACACACCAATTAAAATTCAGCCTGTCTAGCAAATTCGGGAGTAGAGACAACTGCTGCAATCAACGCCTACTGCAATGGTCAGGGAAGAGATCACGGTTCGATGTGATCCCACCTGGAACGAACATGTAGGCCCTATCCACCCAGCGAGGGATGTAAGTTTAGGGGGAGAGCTCAGGTGTGAGTGCGATGCGTGGGGAAAACAAACGCATCGGTCAGTTCACACGCCGGGGGCAAAATTTGTATCGCTTCATCCAGTTTTACAACGTGTACGTGATTACATTCACGATAGTGGCTGATCTTTGACGCGACGGACAGTTTATTGGTCTCAACTTTTCACTCGTTTGATCAGCTGTGCCCACCCGTGTTTTTGTTCCACAAATTATGATCTGAAATGCGGGATCTTAGCCGAATGTAGACCTTCAGAGTGAATCAGAGCGGGATCTTAGGGGTGATTTTTGTATAGTAAAAATTCTGTTTTCACAAAACAGCGGGATTTTAAGCGAACCGGGATCGTAAGCGGTGGGATCTTAGGCGGAGACTACAGTATATAATTTAGACATACAAACGCACGGTCACTCCCCCTAAACGCACGTTCCAATCTGCGAAACACGCTGACAGGTAAAGCTCGACTAAGGGAAATTTCACTACGACTATTGTACGATCTGCATAGCTTGCCTAAGACAAGCCTAGAAAAACGGATATTTTGCGAGACTGCCCCTTACGCCGAACAAAGAGAGTGATGGACAGCATTTTCACACACAACTTTCCAGACACATCATAGGTCTAGGACAGGTTGGAGATATGTTGGGGGGGTTGGGGGACTGAAACGTTATTTGATTGGTCACTGAAAATGCATCTCTTTGAGAAGGTTTCTAACTGGTGTTTGAGTGACTGCGTGTTGGCTAATGTTTAGTTAGACCTAAGCCTATGATGCGCAACACGCATGAATGCTCGTTCATGAATTTACGGTCGGGGGTGGTCGCTTGGAAAGCCACGTGGCTGGGCCGTCGTCTCTATGACTATCACCACTAGGCCATTGGTTCCCGACATTTTATGGTGCATTCATTACATCGAGTCTGTCTTTCTCCCCCCCCCCCCCCCCCCACCACATACACACACCCATTCAACGCCTTTGCAGTCTTAACCGCAGTCGGGGAATCTTTTACAAAACAGTCACGTGTCGTCACATTATCGGGCCCAAAGTGACTCCCACCCCAAAGGGAGGTCACTAGAATATCAAGGCAATGAGATGAATGCGTCCCTTCCTCCCTTTGCAAAAGTTCATGTAAACGCACGCTCCGTATAAACACACGCTAAGGAGCCCTCCTGAGTACCGTACGTTTAGGCGGAGACTACTGTAGTATCACGTGGGAGATTGTTCGCTAAATGTCTGATGCTTCGTACTATTGTGGGAATGTGCGTAACGTTACAAGACACAATCACGTTCATCAATGCTAGGTCAAAACTTACCACGGGGAGAAACATTGTTAAAACTGTTATATTTTTACTATATATAAGCTACATGGGCTGGGGATAAGAATACACATCACTACAGCCGTCCCAACAGATGTAGTGAATTCGGTACAACCGTTTTAATTTTATTGAGTTTGTGTTACATCGGTGCCCGTCCCACGGAACATCGGTGCCCGTCCCACGGAAAAAGATTGCTTCGTCCGAAGATTTTTTTTACAACCTACTTTGATACAAGTGGAGTGGACTGTAGTTAGCCTGAGATAACAAGTAGGCTAAGTATTAGACCTACTAGGCCAACATTAACACTTTCCGTACCACGAGCCGCTGCAGCTCGCGGACCTGGCCTCTGGACAGAGAGCGGCAAATTACGGTTCAAGTGGCTCGCTATCTATTCCAATCCAGTAATGAAAAGATACAAAATTCTCGTCCGATCCACGTTTTCAAAATAATAGAATAAACTTCCTGTTAGCAGCTACGGAAGTAAATATTGCACTGACAGACGATTTTGAGTCATTTCAGTTTCAGCGCATTTTTTTGTCCCCCTCGAAACGTAAATATGAGAAAAAAAAGCGCTCCCCTGACTTCAGTATATACTTTCACTTCTATATTAGGTACACATACATAACTTTCAGCATTTCTTCGCATTACTTCAGGCAACCTACCTGGGAAATTTGCAAGATGCTGTTGTACTTTTTAAGTACGACCTTTCAAAGCTGGAAAATAGTTGATTTCACACGACACCTTCGATATTGTATAATCACTTTTAGAAACTCCAAAGTAATATAATTGGAATAAATCTTCAATATTTTATCACCATCTGATAGATAATTTTTTGACCTTTAGTTTGATGGGCCGTAAGATATGGTTTGTGTGTGTTTTGTTGGATGTTTTGACATTTTCCTTTGGCGGGGTAGAGGCGTACAAAAAGGTCAGGGAAAAGCCCTGGGCCAGTGGTGGATTTTGGCCTGGTAGGAAAAGAGTTAAGTTACTGTACTAATCAGGTACTAGGCCTACTTAAGAATGTGGGTCCTGTCTCTTTAAACTTGGCATCATCAACACAGAATACTGGATATTGATACTGATTTAAATATTCGGTACTGATGTTTTATCAGAGAAACCTAGGAGCAGTAAAATTGTTTTAAAAAAAGGCAAGGTCAAGGTGTTTTTTTTTAGGGCGAGAAACAAGGGGGGAGGGAGGGAGGGCGGCATGTCTCCCTGAATTTGACCATAATTTGATGTTTTGTAAAAATAGGTTTGATAGGTTATAAAATCTCTCCATATCGGCACGTGCGACAAAAAGTTAAGAACGAGAAGTAATCATTTAGTGGGGTCAAAACTAGTGTCCCGAAATGGGTAGTAAGTACCAAAAGCAGGGTTGCCAGCAGGCTCTTACAAAAAAGCCTGAAAACTTTTCGGCATAAAATTCTCAGCGCCGTGCACGGTATTTAATTAAAAACAAATAAGATATTAACATATGTGCAAAATATTTAATACATAGGCTCAGGCTTTAGCCGGAAAATTGGCAACTCTGCAGTAGATCAATTTATAAATCAAAAGTCATATATATATATATTTCTAGATCTAGCAGATCTGAGTTGACTCTATAATTCTGAATTTTGCAAAATTATTTTTACCATGGCCACCTATATTCTCACCCCGGACATCGACAGTGATGTAGATTTATATTTTTTAAATGTAGATCTATGTAGCCTAATAGTTCGGCCAGCTTCAAGCGTTCCATCCCATGAGATGAAGAAGCGCTCTTACAGAATTAAAGTCGGGATATGGAAAATTATGATGCAGAATTAATGCAAAAACATTTTTCGCCTCTCAGAGGTAAAAAATAACGAAGTGACTATTTCTCCGAACGTTCAGAGAAATAGTGCCGATCTTTATTTCTCCGAACGGCTTCCGGCCTCGTGATTTTTTGCCTATTTATTGCGAGAGTTCTGCGCCAACTTTCATTCTGCCTCTGGTCTGGGAAGGAACACCGCATGGCAAGCCCGCCTACAGACAACCTTCAGTAACACCCACCACCATCATGCACATGTACACACACTAACTAAACATGACCAGTGGGCAACTTTTGAACATATGACGAGCTGAGATGTGGATGGAGAGACAGTGTGAGTGAAAGAGCGGGTGAAAGGAAGAATGTGCGAGTGTATCCACAGGCGACAGCAACTATAAGACGACGACACCGACCCCCCTGGCCTGGTCCACAGCTCACGAACGAAAGGAATGCAGCTCAGGCAGGGTTTTGCCTACATTATTGTCCATGGTTCGCAGTGTGCAAGGGAATGAGTGAGATTTTCTTTGTGTGTGCCTGGAGGGAGGGGGTGGGGTATGAAAGTCATGCGGACAGGGATGAGCCGCGGGAGAGAACACGGGAATTGAATGAATGAGTGAAACTGAAAGAGACGAACGACTCATGAGCCCTGGAGTGAATGGATCCTGTGTTTCTATTTTTGTATACTTTGAACTGTTACTGAATAAAGCCTGAATTAAAATAAAGGCTGAATTAAAATAAAGCCCGAAAAACAAACACACACACACACTCCTCACTCTCCACTTACTACCACACACAGACACACTCACACGCACTTACATACACACACACACACACACACAGGAGCACATTTTTGGGTCTATATATCTATTTCAATTTTCAAGAGCAAGTCTAGAGATTTTTAGATGAGAGTAAAAACGTGAAAAAGAAAGGTTTCACAACAGAAAGAAATAAATCAAAATTAGAACAGCCCATAAACAACAACAAACATTAACAAATAAGGGCGTGTGTCCACCTGTCCGAAGAAGATTGGCTGTTTTAACCCTAAACGTGCGTAATAAAAAAAAAAAAGTACAGGATATTACATGTAAATTTATGGAATCACACACATTAAGGGGCATGCCAGTGTCAGTACATTGGTCGCAGCAGTGACAAACGCAGATGCCAGTTCTATGTGTCGTTATCAATAAATAACCCTCCATAGATCTAGATCTAGACAGCACACGAGTGAACACAACACATTACGTTTAAGAGCAGCACCCTTCATAGGCAACGCAACAGGTCATGATCTGTACTGTGTAGCGAAAAAATGTTTGGAATTGTAGCATTTCTTTATATAAATATTTACTGCGGACTTTTTTGGACTGATTGAACCATATTGTATACGAACAATCTTTGGTAGGCCTATACTATAATTATAGATCTATATATCTGAAATTTGCGGGAAAGGATGAGATTTTAAGAGTGTTCGGAGAAATAGTGCCCAGCTTTATTTTCCCGAACGTTCGGAGAAATAGTGCCCAGCTTTATTTTCCCAAACATTCGGAGAATTAGTGCTGGCCAAAAAATAATGTCTCACTACTGACGCTACTGCGCGGGATATGGGACTGGCAGCCAGCCGGACCATTCATTGTTTACACACTTGACTTAACGATGGCAGGCCTCTCTACCTGCACACAATAAATTACGGTTCAAGGAACAGAAAGCGTGTACGAACGAAACCGAGACAATTTATGCTCTTGCACGACGGTAGAAGGGTTGAAAATAAATTTATTCAGACCAAATGGGCGAGGGCGTTAAATTGTGTTAACTAGAAGAATCTAGAATCTAGGTCCTAGATATCTGGATTAGACCTAGATGATCTAGATCAAGATCTCTCTAGATTAGTAATAATATTAGCAATCAACGCTCTATAATTTCTTCATTTTCATTTTTTTTCTTTTATTATATATATAGATCTAGATCTAGATCTATTTATAAATTCTTTTTTTTCTTCTTGCTTCTTCTGTCCCCTTCTTCTTTTAAAACATTTGGAGTAAGAAATTCTCCAGGCCAAGCGCGATCCAAAAGAGCCAAATTTGTGGGATTTGGCTCCAACTGACTGTGACGAAAGTGTGACTATTCGGTCTATCCTGTGGAGCATCAATATTCAACCTCAGTAACCTCAGCTCTGATCCCTCTAGGGTAATTTCTAAACGAGGGGGTGAGAATCTTGCGAGACATAATCTAGATCTAGTCTAGATCTAGAATCTAGATCTAGAATCTAGATCTAGATCTAGGTTATTCTCACGAAAGTGGCTATTCTCACCCGCCCGGAAGTTCTCGCAAGATCAACTCCTCCCCTCTTCTCTCTCTCTTTCTGAATACTGTCTATCGGTGTGGACGATCAAATTGACCAAAACAAAGTTAAAAAATGATGTTAAAACACAAAAGTAAATTAATTTGGTTGTCTACAAAGATGCTACGGCTATTTAACTTTTCGAATCGAGCCGAACTACGCGGGTCGCCATTTTGTTTTGCCCGGAAATTCTCGCGCTACTCCTCTCTCTTTCTCTCTCTCTCCACTGC
Source organism: Aplysia californica (assembly GCF_000002075.1). NCBI lineage: Eukaryota > Metazoa > Mollusca > Gastropoda > Aplysiida > Aplysiidae > Aplysia > Aplysia californica. The sequence goes on along the minus strand of NW_004797490.1, from coordinate 1,030,260 downwards.
CCACAGACAAAATTGTACGCTTTTAGTAGGCTACAATTGTAATGGAACGTTTGTTCACGGCACAGAATTCTACAATTTTTCTGTTATCGCAGTGTAGAATTCTGTGGTTTAGGTTGAACGCAAAATTTGGTGAACGCGCACCGGGTGAGAATAGCCACAAGACTCGCCTGCACTATTCTCACTCCGGGTGAGAATAGAGGTGGCCTATTCTCACCACTTCCTTGTACCTTACCAAGCTGCACGAACATCAAGAACAGTTTATCCGTTGCTAGGCTAGACTAGAATTAGATCTAGATTTATAGCTGAAGAAATCAACAATCAGACAATATAAGCTTTCGAGGTTTTGATGAAGCAGTTAGTTGAGTTAGAAGGCTAGTGTCACATGTGGGCACAACAAGACATCACTCTCTAGGTGATCTAGATTTAGATCTAGTTTTCTAGTCTATGTATTTAACATCTAAAAAGTTAATGCAAGCAAAAGTAAAAGGACACACTCTTTGATTCATCATACACTCATACTACGAGTTCATAGAGTCTAGATCTATAATCTAGATCTATATCTAGATATCTAGAATCTAGTCATTTTATGGGCCGAGAGCCGAGAATAGAGGCAGCACTCCCCGCCTTCTTCGCTGAATGAATTTACCGGCGGTCTAGAATCTATGCACAACAAATATTGAATCTGTTACAGGATTCAAAAGCTAGAAACGATAAATAACATTTACCATAAATATCTATGATTTTTTTCTTTCGTGAGACGTAAGAGCAGGGGTGAAACAGGGCAGACTAGGCGCACAAAAACATTATTGTTATTGTGGCCATCATTCGTGCATTGGCGCCATTGATAAAAGCGGAAGTGAGACAACATAGTTGGAACAAAATTGACCAATCAAACACTGGCCATCAAGTTTATGCAGGATCCAATCTATTTTTAGGATAATGCTGTAGTGCCGAGGTATGTGTTGTATCTAGTGTTTATTTTTATTTTTTACTCGATGATTTATGCTATGAATGAGTAAGTTTTGTGTCTATAAGTATGTATGCATTCTCAATTTGGAAGGAACTAGTCGATTATGCAGCTGAAACAGTGCTTGCTTCGGATACGAATTGCAATTCCATAGCCTTTCCGAGGCAAAAATGATGGGGTCCACTACTCCATGATCGTTCCTGCCTTGCAGAGAATGATAACACGCTGTGCTTCTCAATTTCTACAAGAATGACCTACTTAAATTATTCGCCAGTAATTGCAGATTTCATCTATTGCTCACGGAATGTTTCATTTTATTTGGTTGATTCTATGGAATGTGTATGTGCAGGATGTCGAAATGATCGGGGTTTTATTTTTTCTGTATTTAACTCAAGATCGTTAGTGATCGAAGTTTGCGCAGGCAGGCAACTCAGGCTCAAGGCAAGGTTCTGTGCAAAGTAGGTTACGGATGAGATGAGGGTTATGGATATTGTTCTCAACAAAATAAGGAAAATCTCATATTAAAGTGTCCGTCGAATCTTGTTTTTTCCTATGCATGTATGACAATAAAACGTTTGTCTGTTGTTGTAGAAAAGGGATTTGTTGATAACATGTCTAGGTTTGTAGTCACGTTATCAAAACTCACAAGGAAACCTGGCAATCATAATGGAGAATATTGATACTTTCTCTTCCTCCTGTAGCTCTGGGTCTAGACTAGTTATCAAGATATGGGAATAATTTTAGCAGAAAACGGCCAAAAGAGCAACTTATTGTTTCATTTTTGTCCGAAGTATTGTTTTATTGTATACAATAACAGTAAAACCAGAGAAGACCGTGAAGTAAATAGGCCTTGGCTGGTGCAATTATAAAGTAAAGACTACCATTATCAATCAGTCTTATGCTGAACTAGGCCTACACAGTAAGCTACAGGTGAGTATAATTTAGTATAAATAAAGTTTAAAAGTCAGTGCATTGAAAGTACAACACATAATGACTCTGCTACCATACTGTAGTGTTACAATGGGTTCTTAAAGGTTTTGGGATGGGGAGGCAGAGTATAATGATGAGTTTTATCAGTTTATTAGATGATTAAGGCATTGTTGTTGTGTGGGGGATTCTTCAAAAATTTCTTCTACACTTGACTTCTGAGAAACCCCAATGCTTGCCTTCATCTTTGCTTCATACTTCTTACATGTTGTACGATTATTTCGTTTATTTTTGATAGAGTAACTGTGTCCTGTAAATGAAAATGTACCTTTCCCATATATGCCGTAATCCAAGACCTGGTTTTGCTCCCTGAGAAAGAAAATGAAAAAGTGAGGCTACTGGCGCAGTCACAGGTCCCTACAGCACACGCTTGGCTCAGTTTCTGCGCTAACCATGATCAAGAATGCCATCCTCTCTTTTAGTTTACCCATCAATCAAATCCATAGCCATAGTTCTATTACTTTCATCCCCCTGCTTTTTTAACATTTTTGATGTAGATGGAAGATGGAACGTTATATGAATACCTTCTGAACAGGTTTGGTTCAGTAGGCATTCTTTAACTATCTATAATTTAGGGTATTTTCCTGAATAGGTTACTAAAATGTATTGATAAAAAAAATATAGTGCTGAAAGTTTGATTACTTTGTTATATTGTGTGCTGCATTGAAGGAATTAAATTGTGCCTTTTATCTTCTGAATCCTAGAAAATGCCACAGATGCTTTGTTTAGTCTGTTTGGCCTTTTCAGTTCACTGTTTATACCTACATGTATTGCCTTTGAGAAATGTATTTTGTCTTCCATTTCAATATTATTTTTAGGAAATTGATGATTACTTTAGCGTTATCAGTTGGCCCATTACACGAATATAAGGTCACGACCTTCATGTTATTCAAATTAACCTGTACCAATGTGTATCATACTGTATCAGTACGTGGAACACGGCATAAAGCAAGAGAAAATGGATTCATTTTCCGGCAGTGGTAACTGCTAAACTAGTTTAAAAAGAAACTTGGATTTCCTTAAACTAAAGAAATAATACAGTAGTCACCACCTAAGATCCCACTGTTATTAGAAAACATAATTTTTCTAGACAAATGTCATTCCTAAGATCCCGCTCTGATTCACTCTGAAGGTCTACATTCGGCTAAGATCCCGCCTTTCAGCTAATAATTTATGGAACAAAACCCAGGGTAGGCACAGCCGATCAAACAGGAGTCAAAGGTTTGGATGGCTGAACTGCCCATCAAGTCATAGATCAGCCACTCTCGTGAATATGATCACATAAGCGTAGTATAACTCGATATAACAATACAATGTTTGCCCCAGGCAAGATCACACTGAGGTGTGAACTGACCTACACATTAAAAAAATTTATGTTGACTGTCATTTTTTTTCTTTTGCAGACCTCCAAAAAGGAATGGGTGAAAAAATGGATCTTACTGTTTCTCCTCTGCAGCCATAGGCAGACCTTGTGTCAGCTTGGAAATGGGTTGAGGGCAACTGTTATATTTGATTTGTTTTACTTTATAATGTAAGTATATATTTTTTAAATTTCTGATGTTTTCTATTTCATAACTGGAAAACAATCTTTTGAAGCCTTATAAGGTACATTTGAAAGGGTTTGAGAAGAGTGAGCATTTGTAAGTTTAGCGTAAGTTTTTCTTGTAAATCAAGAAATGCTTTAAAATAGTCCTCGAGAGGTAAGACTGGATGTGACTTTCCTCCCAAATCCTTAGTTTATTTAAAGATAGGTAGTCAGCATTTAATGCCTTTTTTTGTGTTTACCTTGATGATAAATGGTGGTTGGTCATTTTGTAGGTTTAATGCCGCTTTCAGCATTGTAAGGTTATTTGGCAGACTTCTGAATTTAATGTCTATTCCCGAATAGGTTTGTGCCAAATTGGCGGATAGCCTGAAACTCCTCCAGACAGCCTCGATCTGAGCGCCTTATTGGGGATTCAAACCAGGGTCATCCATTCCGACCCTCAGTAGGTTGGGGGCCAATAAATAAATCTGCTGCTCTACCAGCAGGAGGTGCATTCCCTTCAATAGTGAAATGTCGTCTATGAACATCTACACTCATGTACACATGAGTGACATATACTTTGGTGTATTGTCTGTCTTTTATCCTCTTTCTTTTTCCTTCTACTTTCTCCCTTCCCCAAGCTGACAGGGAATAGAATAAAAATAGTTGGCTGTCCCATCAACAGGACACCCCCTTGATGGGATGGCACTTGTACGTCACTAGCTGTCTGACGTAGAGGTTGCATCTTTTTTTCTTTCTTGCTATGTCTTCTGTCCATCTATCGTGGGTTGTTTTTTTTTGACATGCTGACTGAAAGTCGGATCCAACAAAAGAGAGACCCCAAATCCTCTTCAAGTTACACTTTCGGTGGCTTAGGTGATGAGGCCTCCCTCACCGCCATGCCACTTCGGTCTAAATAGGTGGGTATAGTGGCCTACTGCTCTCAATCTCTTATGACTGGTCCATAGAACTAGCTTTCAGGTCATTCTTGGTTGGAAGGCAAGAATTCTTGCCATCTAATTGGGATTTTCGTCCAGGGTAACCCTGGCATCAGCTATAGGCTTCCAAGTGGTTCCCTTTGTCTGGAGATGAACAAAAACAAAATACACATGGAAACCAAAAACATAACATCTGTCTTCCCAAACCCCGGCAAGTCTCAGACAGGAGAGATGGGTGCAACTCCTGACCTGGATCTAAGAAAGAAGGGCCTTTCAAGCAATTATGTTTTATCATAGGATGTTTTACTTTGTCATGTTGGAGACTGTGTATGAGGGCTTTTTTCTGGTTTCTGTATCTTTATCTTGTTCTTCTTTCAAATTTTATTTTTTATTATCAAGGGAAAAGTAACAAATTTTTTAAATATTTTTTAAAATTTTACACTCTTTTTATTTTAAAAAATGTCCAATTCTGTAAAGGCATGCTAGTCAGGGGCTCACAATTGAATCCTACATAAAAAAAAAATTTTCACATCTTGCTTTCAGTGATCAAGGCTGTGAACACAAGAGAATGTAGCGGTTACAGAGTTTATGCGTTGTATTTCGTCTGGGATCACAAATATCCAAGATGAGGACCAAAGTAGACAAGGATCACAAGAAGGTTACAGAGGCAAAGCTCAAGATGAGCATGACCTCCCCAAAAGTTGTGCTGGATGCAGAAGACTGTGCCAAGCTGCTTGATGGCATGGGCAAGACATCTGTTGTTGTGGTAGAGCGAGGGGGGAAAATGGTGGCAGCGTTACCAAGTACATCCACATCTTCTACATTATCTTCCTCTACGTCGTCAGGAACAACAAAGTCCAAAGGTGTCTCTGCTTCACAGCTGAAGTCAAGCAAGTCTCCCAGCAATGTGCACCAGCCTAGTAGCAGTGGAGCATCAGAGGGGAAGAATGACAATGATGGAACCAAATCCCCAACCAGCTTGCACCATAACCATAATAAGCGTGAGGTTAACAACAAGTCTGAAGTGACGACAAAGGCAATTCCCAAACCTCCCAAGAAACGACGTGGAAATGACAAAAAATTTGAAAGTGTTGAATCAACCCCTGCATGTCTAAGCAATGGTGAAGCAACTTCCACGTCAGCCTCTTCTTTTACAGATCAAGTTGAAAGTGCTGAGGTGAAGGTCTCTGCAATTACTCCTTCGGATGTGTGTTCACATAGTGAATCTTCCCAGAAGCACAGTTTGGGGAACTTGTCACCTCATCATCCAGGTTCAACTAGTAACAATAATAACCACTTGATCTCAGGGACCCACCTGCTTTTACCTGAAGAGTCATCACTCTCACAGGGGTCTGAAAAGGCCTCTCTTCAAACCACACCAACATCGCCATCAGTGTTACCAACACAAGTATCGTCATTATCTTCATCTCCTTCGTCATCTTTGCCATCTAAGTTTCGTCACAAAGATCATTCACAGGCTCATGAATCATATCAGAACGCCATTCATAATTCGGCTTCCAATACCCCGAATGTTGTTTACAGCAAAAACTGCTTTGATACCCCTATTTCTTCGGAGAAGAGCTCTGAAATCGCAGCAGATATTGTCGTCTCTGAACAGGGGCATGGCTGTGAGGTAGGGCTGTCACTCGGCTCTTCTTCCACTCCAGCTGTGAAAAGTGGGAATTTCCAGCAACTTCCAGAGCAAGAAGAGCCGATGAACTTGTCTACCTCCTGTAAGTCAGCCGTAAGCTTGGTGTCCAGTCAGACGCAGGCTGGCACCAGTCCTAAGGAGAGCAATGCCCTGGAAGAAGTGGCTGCATCTCTTGTTCCACAGCTGTCTCCCACACAGGGATCCACAAATGTTTCTGTGCCGAGTGCAGTCTCACTCAAACCCCAACCTACTGCTCAGAGCTCCGTACATGGTAAAAAATCAAGGAAAAAATCTCCTAAAAGGTCTAGTGTGATTGAGAATGGGGACACCTATGTGCAAAGAAAACCCCTTTCATCTCCAAGCAATGGAAACAGTTCCATTATTGACAAGATGGATGTAAGTGAAAAAGTGACTGAACCAGCGTCCGGATCCTCTGAGCCTGTGAGCGGTGCTGTGCAGTGTCAGGACACATCTTCTCCAAATGTGCCGTCCGAAGTATTGCAAAGAATAAATGTCTCGTCTTCTGTACAAGAGAAAGTAATAACCGATTCTTCTGCTGAGCCGCCTGCTTCTCTTTCCACCAAGGTAGACTCTCAATCTAAATGTGAACTTGTCCCATCAGCTACTTCATCTGTCAATCCTGCCACCCTCTGTTCGAATGGTCACCTCAGTGAGACAAGTAGCACCGCTACCTCCACTCCAGCTACTGCTGACATTTGTAGTAATAAAGACACGTTGAAAGTCCCGAGTCAAGCACCTAGTATTTCTACTGAGACTTCTGCAAATGCGAATTCAGATAAAAAAGTTGTCAAAATAAAGAGACCTCCAAAGAAAAGAATTGAAATTCCAATGGATGAAGTGTCATGTGCAGACAGAACAGCCCAGTACTTACAGACAATTAATGATGTCATAGAAAATTTTGTGTTTGTGCCCGAACCTCCTGAAGAAGAGTGTTGTTTGACAGAAGAAGAGGAGGCCGCCATTAGAGACCTGTTTGAGGAACCACCAAAGGCCAAGAATGCTGCACAGAACCGCAAAAAGACTGGTTCTGCCTCTGCTGGCCACACATCCAGCAGAGGTGCCTCTTCTGTGGGGAGCAGTCACTATGCGAAGGCCAAAGCTGTTGGAGGTACAGCAGCGTCAAAACCGCCTAAAAAGCGAGTCACTGCAGTAGTTGCTGAGGTGGGAATCTCTACTAAGAGTGCCGATTCAGACCTTGATCAGAGTAATGTGGCGAATGTGGTGGACTCTGTGGTAGCAGATGGTAGCCAATTGACCAGTGCTGCGAAATGTGATAATGTTCCTACAAGTGAGACTCAGGTTAAGGTGGCAGTCAAATCTGATACTTCAGTGAAAAGAAAAAAAAAGTCCAAAAAGCCTGTGAGTAATACTCCAGAGTTATCTGAAGAACATGGTGTTCACGATGAGAATGAAGGATTTAGCAAAGTTGAAGAAAGTACATCAGCTGTGTGCAGCAGTGAAAAGGAAGCGAAAAGCAAAGGTGTTTCTGTTTCAAAGGAATCGAATTTGTTGGGTAAAAATGGTGAAAGTGTTAAAGATTGCAGCAAAGTATCATCCACTTCCTCAAAACCGAAAAAGAGAAAAAAAACTGCAGGAAAGCCTAAAGTGTCTCAGTTAGCACCACCAGAAAGTGAAGTACAGGTTGCAAACCATGTAAATGTCGAGACTTTAGTACCCCAAGACAAAGACTCTGTTGTGTCAGGAAGGGTGGAGACCTCCGATATAGGAGAGAGCATTGCATCAACATCTGGTGGGTCTGAGCAAGACACGCCGGTGCATGAGCCTGAGACAAAGGATGAGATGACAAATACAGAGATAGAAGCCGGGGAGAGCCAGGACACCGGTCTTGAGAGTGCGGGGGAGGACAACAAGCCAGTGAGGCGCTACAAGAAGCGCCTCGATTTTGTCAAGTGCAGCCAGTGCGACCACCAGGCACGGGGCCGTTCAGCTCTCAGCCGGCACATGAAGAAGGTGCACATGCTCGAAGTGAACATGCCCTACAAGTGCCCTCACTGCCACTATGGCTGCACTAAGATGGCCTCTCTCAACAGACACCTGTTCACACATGGGGTGTTCCCATGCTCTCGCTGTGACTTTGAGACTGACGAACGTGCCAAGCTACTAGAGCACATCAGCGAACTGCATAAAGACAAGCTAGACATGAAGCTGTGCAAGGTGTGTAACCGTTACATCAAGTGCGACCAAATCACAATAGAAGAGCACACTGATAATTGTCAGGGCCCAACGCCATTCAAGTGCTCTCAGTGTGACAAAGAGTTCAAGTACGCATCCTCTCTCAAGGTATGTTATTTTACCGAAGTGTGGCAGATTAGCAATACAGTCGGGCACAGATAACACGTCGCAGAAAACTATAAAAAGTTACGGATAGCCTGTACAATATGCCATTCCCCAACTGATATCTCTTTATTTTTTTTTTAACATCGGTTTACCAGAATAATGGATGTTTTGAACACATTTGTCAGTCCCCGGCATGTTTGAGTTATCTGTGCCCGACTGCACAAACACTGACATGATGGGTGGTTGGCGGGTGCTCTGGTGTGGTTGGCGGGTGCTCTGGTGTGGTTTGCTCCTTCTTTCCTATAAAAAATCTATTGTCTCTATCTCCCCTCATTCTTTTTCGTGTTTGTTACTCTCTTGTAACACCTCTAATCTTCGGCACTTATATGACCTTATTGTGTTGCATTTGGGAGTGCCGTAAAACTCCTACTAAAACTAAAAACACGGACATGTCATGATGGTACCCTTAAACACCCAAAGCTGCACAGATAAAATGATTAAAATTTTTGCTGGCTTTAAATTGAGATTGTTTACCTCTTCCTTTAACATTATGGTTTGTTTTGGGTGTATCAGCCATTAGAGTTTGTTCAGGGTGGTTGGGGTAGAAACTTTTCTGGTTAGCATTTTGCAAGTAGGGTTTGATTGGTGTCTCTAGATGGTCCTACTAATGGCATCTTTCTTTTCGACCAGTGTTAAATTGCCAGTGATGTATGTGCCTTTTTTTTTTTTACGCTCAAGGTTATGAGCTTAGGCTTAGCCTGCTATATCTCGGCTGTTCTTGGTCACTGGGTTACTTCTATTATAGGAATGTGGTAAATGATGGGGGGAAAGCTATCTACGCTAGTTCCTTCTTTTTTTTCTATCCTCAGCGTTACTGTTATTTTGATCTGATGTATTTCTCTCAGCCGGTCTAAAGAATTATAAGCCTCTAGTTATGTCTTCTGCGTCTTCTCCTGTTTTTCCTGTCTGTTCTGAGCCCCCTGTTATTATTCTATGTTGGTATACTCATTTTACCGCAAACCAAATTTTTACTGTACCCAGGTGCATTTTCACACGCACTTCCCCGATGAACCGAAGCGGTTCAAGTGTGAACTGTGTGAGTATCGCACCAACTATAAGGCCAACTTGCACAAGCACCACAAGAACATGCATGCCTCAAGGGACCGGGACGTGCAGTGCCCAGACTGTGGTAAAATGTTCTCCACCGAAGACAACATGCGTCGCCATAGGAAGGTGAGTTTAATTATAAATTAAAGACATACAAGTTAAGACTGGTATTTTGGGGATGTTCCATTATCACTATGGCCACAAAAGTTTGATTCCCAAGTGGGGGAAGACTTTACTGAATCTTTTTCTTTCTGCTGGAATTGTGCATCATCCTACACATTGTGAACCCCCCAGGGCGGTGCCACTGACTGAAGTGTGTTTAGGCCATTCCCAAAGGGGGGACATTTCCCGTTCTAATGCACAGTAGAATTGTAAATGGGCTGATCCAACAATGTCATGCTCATAACTGTGCCTGAACTACAACAGGGAACTGCTGCTTTTTGTTTCTTAATCCTTACTATCGTCTTTTTCCTCTGCTTCTTTTGTATGTGTGTCACATTCTTGTGACCAGCAATTTCCGGGGTGCCTTGATAGTCGAAGCAGACTTTGTGCTGTTGAAGCTAGAGAGGTGAGCAGAGTTAGTCTGATTTTCTGTAAGGACTTCTCTGTTGACATCCACCCTTTGGCGCTCATATGACCTTGTGCAGTTGCAAGCGCCGTAAAACCTCTAATAAAACTTTTTAAAAAACCACATTGTGACACAACATGGGTTGGCCGAGACAGGTAAGTCGAAGTGATCGGCTTCCTGTATGATTTAGATAGATCATATAGCTGTTACTGGTGACAGGCCATTCAGAAATGTAGGGTTGCATAAGAAATTGTGATAATTTTACAATATATATCTTTTATTTTTACCTTGCTTTTGTCGTTGTTCAAATGTATGAGGGTTTCTTATATGACCGCTCATTTCAGCAACAGTATTCTTTCCCCAGTTTTGTATTATTTTGTAAAAATAATGTTTGTTCCAGCAGTAGTTTCTATTATCTGAGTCCTCTTAACTATTTTCTCATGTCAGGTTCATACTTTGGTTCGACCATTTGCGTGTGAAACATGCAAGAAGACTTTCAAAACATCAGGTGCTCTGAAAGGTCATCAACTGATACACACTGCTACTCGGCCGTATTCCTGTAACATCCCTGGCTGCAGCCGTAGTTTCCGTACACCAAAGTTCCTCAAGAGTCACCAGGAGGAGTTTCATCGCCTGGTACCAAAGAAGTTTTTCTGCAATGTCGAAGGTTGTAATTTTTCCTTCTTCAAACGGAGTCATCTGAAACGCCATGCCATTACGCACACAGGTATGTATAAAACTGGTTTTAATTTAGCTTTCAGTAATAGCGATGTTTTAAATTCTATGAGCATTTCAGGTACTACGGTGAACAATCAAAATGTGGCTTCAATTTGTGTATTGAAAGGCACAGGATCCCACTTGGTTTGTGTTAAAAATTGATTTTCAGGAATCATATACTGTTTTTTGATACAGTGCCATGTTACTTTAATGAATAGAGGCGATATTATCAGTGCCTTGAATTAGCATCATTCATAATGATTCTGAGTCCAATAGATTGCCATGAAGCCAAACTTTCGGACACTCCAGTATACTTTAACTCACTTGAGCCTGAGCTATTTTTAACGTAACAACCATTGCAACCTGACACTTCTACAGTATATGGAAGCGTTAACCACAAAAAGACTGTGAAGTCTATCATAATAAAAGAAAAATGCAACAAGAGAAAGAAAGAAATGCTCTCAAAGAAAAAGAAAACTGCATCTAATTTGTCCAAATAGTTTGTATATTGTCAATATTTTGACATGGCAATGTCTGGGGGTTACGCAATTTTTTTTTGCCCTCAATTTATAATAAAATCATTTATCGCTGTGCAGGGATGACTGACTCAATCTGTTACAGCTCGAAGGGTATCACACATAACCTCACCAAATTTTTCGTGATGCGAAACAAGTGGGTCAACTGTTGGCTCGCTGCTTCTTGTAGCTTGTAACCGAAAAACACTGGAGATATCGATCGATAAAGCACATCCCGTAAATACAAGGGATATGGCCAGCGAGATATCCTGTTAATACACGAGAATAGGCTCTAGTGTTTTAAACAAGTTTTTCTGCTGATTTAGTTCACTGTATATGGTGCACCAACAACACACTTCATTTAAATGCAGGTGAAAAGTTTCTGTCATAATTACATTGGTGCCGTTTTTTCTGTTATTTCAATTATTTTCTCAAAAAAGTTATTATTCAAATAATATTGTTTTCTGTTTAACCCCAATTTATTTGTGTCTTTTTGTTTGCAAATTTTAAGATATTTTCACGAGATCCAAATGGCATTCGTGTATTTATCATGGAACTGTTTGCTCTATGGGTCAATGACCAGTGTCTCTTGGCACTGTTTTTGACACACATCTGTCAAAAGCTAGAAATGAAGGGATTTTCTGCTCTTTTTCTCTTCCTGCAGATTATGATGCGTGAAAGTTTTATTCAATTAACATATGTGTAATAGATAGGCCTGGCCTGTAACCTGTAAAATCCAGTTTCAGTGGCTAAGTTACAGAAAAGAGAACTACTGTACATCTTGAGAGAAGCTTTTGCACTTCTGAAGACGATAAGTATTGGCACTTATTTTTTAAAATGAATGACAGCAGTTTCATAGATCAGTAATTCTGCAGTTTTTTAGTTTGAATATGAGGCTCATGCCAAAGGGGTACATTTCCATGAGTGTGACATTCTTCAACTCGATGTGACTGAGTGGTACCATAACCATTGCCCTCATGGACATTTCTATGAAATAGAAAAGCTTTTAATAGATATTTATGTTTCAGCACCTGGAAAGTATATGAATCCATGCACACCCATTTCGTCCATTTTGTGACCTATGTATTTTTAAATCATTATTACAGCATTTCGTTTATGAACTTTATCTTCTTGAGCTTGCCATATAACTGGTTTTTTTTTCTATTTTACAACAGGTGTTTTCAAATTTATATTACCCATTCTTCTTTTGCAAAAATACTCGTTATCAGAGCAAATTGATTTCCAAAGTCAAAGGGGGTTACATTGTTACGTAAATTCGCTTTAGGGTGAAAGGTGAGACAGAAGAATTGGCAGTTCAGCTTTGTTGCTCTTAACTTTTTTCCTACCAGGCCAAAATCCACCACTAGCCCAGGGCTTTTCCCTGACCTATTTTTACACCCCTACCCCACCAAAGGAAAGTGTCAAAACATCCTACTAAATACACACCTACCATATATGGCACATCAAACTGAAGGTAAAAAAGTAATCCATCAGATGGTGATACCATATTGAAGATTTTTTCCATTACATTATTTTGGGGTTACTAAAAGTGATTATGCAATATCAAAGGAATCATATGAAGTCAACAATTTTCCAGCTTTGAAAGGTCATAATGATAAAAGTACAACAGCATTATTCAAACAGGTAGGTTGCCTCAAGCAATGCAAAGAAATGTTCAAGTTGAAAGTTATTCATGTGTGCCTATTATAGAAGTGAAAATATGAGACATACTGAAGTCAGGGGAGCACTTTTCTTTTCATTTTTTCATTTTTTCATTTCAAAGGGGACAGAAAAAAGTGCTGAAATGACTGAAAATTGTCTGTCAGTGCTATATTTTCTTTCATATCCGCTAACAGGAAGTCTATTCTATTATTTTTTTAAAGTCGATTGGCTAAGAATTTTGTATTTTTTCATTACTGGATTGGAATAGATAGCGAGCCACTCGAGCCATATTTTGCGGCTCTCGATCCGGCGAGGCCATGTTCGCGAGCCGCAAACTTTTTCCAGTAATAGATGACATTGTTTGTACTTTTCTCCTTCTCTTTAACTCTTTTATCTCCGGCAAGCCGTTCCCAGTGGCTCGCGGTTGGTACCACTGTGCAAGTGAGCCGCTGGGAGCGGCTCCGGCACTTTCCTTTACGATGACTTTAACATCAAATTACTTTTCGGCAATTGCCGAAAACAGGTCTCTTTTATCAGGATATCATTCGTTAGATGAAGAACTATCAAAATAAGTCTTTTATCTTTAGATTTAGTACCAAAAACAAGCCCCAGGCATAGTGGGTTTACCCCCCTCGTAGATAAAGAGTCAACCCAAACAGTGTCATGCATTGTTATTAATCGAATCATTGTTTTTTCGTTGTTCCAGGAGAACGCAACTACCACTGCACTTGGCCCGGCTGCAGCAAATCTTTCCGTCATGCAGACAATCTCAAAGTACATTTTCGCAGTCACACCAACGAGAAGCCGGTGCAGTGCCACCTCTGTGACTTCAAGTGTAAGCAGCGGAATTCGTTGTTCTGGCACAAGAAGAGGGTACATCAGGTTATCGATACTTCGGCCTTGCCTCGCCGCTCAGACCCTGGCAGTAGACCTGGCTCTTCAGAGGCCAGCAGCGATTCATCCAATCAGGTGCCAGACAGTGTAGACAAGGCAAGAGACTCGCCAGCCACACCTTCGACAACAAAAGTTGCTGCTGAGACTGGTTTGAATGAGTCGGGGAACATTCCTCCCTCAGTTACCTCAGGGGCAGGAGAAGTGACCCCAGAAAGTCAGGCTCCTGGTCAGCACCATGTTGCGGAAGATATTGAGCAAGAGGCGATGGAAACAGTCACTGCTTTGGACCCAGTGCGAGAAAGTATGAACAGCCCAGAGTTTCGGGGGCCCAAGGACTTGTACGAGTTCAAGAGTGATGATGAATCGGAGGAAGAGTCTCCTGGCAACTTTCGACGGGACAAAGTGGCTCTCACGGTCCTCACCCCCCTTCCACCACCACCTAAAGAGCTTTTGAGGAAGAATGAGTTGCAGGAGAAAAAGGAGAAGGAGAAGATCGAGAAGGCGGATAAAAAAGAACTTGAAAAGAAAGAGAGGTTAGAGAAGAAAGAGCAAGAGAAAAAGGAGAAGGCAGAAAAAAAAGAACTAGAGAAAAAAGAAAAAACGGAACAGAAGGAAAAAGAGAAGAAAGAAAAGGCTGAGAAGAAGGAGCAAGCAAAACAAGAAAAAGCTGAGTTGAAGGAGAAGGAAAGGCAAGAAAAATTGGAACTGCTGAAGAAACAAAAAGAGGAAAAGGCTGCCCAAAAAGAACAGGAAAGAAAAGCAAAAATAGAAATGAAGGTAAAAGAGAAAGAAGAAATTAAGGAAAAGGCAAGGCTAGAAAAAGAGGAGAAAATGTTAGAAATTGAAAAGAAAAAGAAACAAAAATTGGAAGAGAAAGAAAAGAGACAAGCGAAGGAGAAAGTTGAAAAGGTGGCAGAACATCCGGATCCAAGTTCTGGTAAAAAATCTCCTAGAAGAAAGAAGTCTCCTGCTCGAGGAGACAGTGATGTTGTGGAGAAGAAGTCCGAACCCATCAAAACTGTAAAGGGCAAGAGGAAAAGAGGTAGTGATGTGTCTGTCGACAAGTCCAAGAATGCTGAAGACAATAAAATGGCCGGCTCCCCCCCAAAGAAGAAAAAGATCTCCCCTAAAAAGCCGAATACCTCAGAACCTCCAGCAGGACCTGTCAGTTCTCCTCGTTTGGCTGCAAGAAAATCCCCAGCGATTGTGAAAAAAGTGGCTTCGGTGAGTAAACTGAAGAAGAAAACACCTCCCAAAAGGAAACCTAGTGCCAGAATCAAAGCGAAAAAAGCTCTTGCAAAAAAATCCACAAAGTCTCCTAAAACTGCAAAAAAGAAGAAATCAATGCAGAAAGTAATTGTAAAGAAAAGGCCAGGGCGTAAAAGGGGACCAACAAAGGATAAAGAAAAGGAGGAAGAAACAAAAGAAGAAAAAGAAGAAGCAGAAGAAACCAAGGAAAATGTAGAAAAAACAGAAGAACCTGCTGTTGTACAGAAGGAGGTGGAGTTGGAGGAAGAGGCAGAAGAGGAAGTTGTTGAAACAGAATCTCAACCTGACCCCCCAGTAGAAGTGCCCTCCAGACCCGAAGAAGTGGCGTCTTCAAGGCCAGCTTCACCAGAGTACAGTGAAGAGAACATGATACAGGGTGTGGCAAGCCCCTACCGGGACTTTTCAGATGCAGACAATCTCGAGGAAGAGAATATGCCAGTGGAGACTGAGAAGGAAGATGAAGGGAGATCTCCGAGCCCATGTCCACAGCCAGAGAGTCTTGAAGATCAGGCAGACTCTGAGGAGGCTAAAGCTCCAGAAGAAGAGCAGATGGTGAATAACGTGGAAGAGGAAATTGTAGATGAAGCCACCTCTTATGCGGTGGAAGAGAGTGACGACGATGAAGTTAGCAATGATATCCCCCTGACACCACCACGTGCCCCGGCTCCACCGCCCCCAGAGAGCTCAGAGGATGAGATGGAGCAGGAAGACCCAGAGCCTGCACCTTTCTCCGTCCCTGGGCCAAACACACCATTTTCTGTGCCAGGTCCCAATACACCGTTCTCCGTGCCGCCCCCAACTAATCTGGTCCAGCAGCATTCAGTCCATTCAGAGGAGGCTCCCATGTCCGCAGTGCCCTCTGTGCCGTCTATGGAGAATCTACACTCAGCCGGCTCAGTAGACGCACAGCAGCCTTTGGGCTCAGTGGAAATGCCTCACCATGGTTCTGTGGAGACGAATCACCCTCATGGCTCGGTGGAAATGCATTCACACAGCTCCATGGACATGGCCAGCCATGGTGGAATGGAGAGTCGGCCCCAAGGCTCAGTGGAGATGCAGCAGCCGCTTGGCTCAGTTGAGATGCAGCACTCCCATGGCTCAATCCCAGAGCCCAGGTCTCAGCCGGAGCGGGTCGTTAGTGCTGAGCAGACCCCCGAGGGTGTCGTGAGGGATGGCAGCAGCTCTCTGCCAGACACGAGCAGTTACAGCCTGCCCCCACAGCCTCTGCCAGAACACTCACAGCAAACCACAGAGGCTGCCAAAGAGTACTTTGACGAGTATCTGAAGTCTCTGACACACACACGAGGAGCTAGTATGGTACCCTCCCCTGGTGGCTTGCAACAGCTAGAGGCCATGGTGGACAAGTCTGGGCCCGGGTCTAGGGAAATGACAAAGTCTCCTGCTACTGGCCTTCCCACCTCTGTTATAACCTCCAATCTTGATGGTACCCTCCCATCCTTGGCACCTGCAGATCTTCGTAGTCGAATGGATGCCCTGGCCGCTTCAGAACGGCATCACGAGTCATTTTACCCCCGAGATACAGCGTCGGCATTGCCTCGTCTTCCAGAGAGACAGACAGCCACGCCTCTCGCTCCCAATGTGGGGGCTCCTCCTCCTCCTCCTGCCTTTGACACATTTTCATCCCTGAACTCACTACACTCAGCAGCAACAGTGCCTGGCAGTAGAGAGAGTTCGTACCTGCGTCAACCAGACAACCTGTTCTCTGGCCCACCGGTAACAAACAGCTTTATGGCGGAGGCCATGTTCCCGCGACAAGCCATGACTACACCGTTCCTGACCCCACAGCCAACAGAACGCAGCAGCCTGTCACGCATACCAGACTCGACTCCTCTGCGTTCTAGCACCTCCAGCTCCTTGTTGCGTCGCACAACTACCATGCCAGGGTCAGAGATGTTCCCAGCACCACCCATGCCCCAGGCAATGCCACGACATCCATTCTCTAATGCCTGGACTGGTCAGGATGGTAGGCCGACACACTGGCAGAATCCGTACCTACAGAGGCAACCTAACATGGCAACTGCAAGTAATCCATTCTTTCCCAGCAAAGAGAATTATCTGGGCAGTCGGGACTTTATGTTTGACCCCTCAGCTAGGACCTCAACTGAACGTGGAATGTTCCCTTGTCTGCCTTCATCTCAAACCCAGGACTCTTTTCAGCTGGATCGTTTTGATCTGAGCAACTATTTCCCCAATGCCATGACTCCTTACTCTGGCTCACCGGGGTCCCTGGACTACACGCGATCTGCACACCCAACGGCACCCAAACCCTTTGATGAGCGCTACCGCCAGACAGCGGCAGCGGCTGCCACGGCAGCCATCCAAGACTTCCGGGCTTTGCCCCCAACTACTGCATCAACAGACATGTTCTCCAGCATTGGTGTGAACAGTGGCTTCAACCTGTACGCAGGCACAGCAGCGTATGGCCAGCATGTGTCGGACAATGTGAACAGTGCTTTCCTCAGCCACCCGACGACAGCACAACACGCCATGTTGGAGAGAGACTATGCTGCTGCGGCTGCACACCGCGGCTTCTATCCACACCAGAACACTCCATACCCTTTCATAGAGGATCGCCAGTACCCAGGTGCCTCCAAACTCAGTCATGCTCACGCCACATCAACCACAGGCACTCAGGAGCGTGACCTCATGAGTCGGTCAGCTGTCCCAGAGAGTCAGATGCAGGACCCTTATCGCACCATGCTTTACAGATACTAGATAGGTTTTTCTCCATCTCCACTTCCAAAGCAGTGAGGGCTGATGCTGCCACTGTGTGATGGCGGTTTGTAGCTTTTTGTGCTGAAGCCAGTGCTGCAGTGCTGAATTGACACCTCCAGGTTTTCAGACAAATAGATGTAAGATCGTTATTGCAGCGTGCTTTACTTGCAGTTGCTAATGTCAGTTTCTATCGATGCAGTTGCACAGCCATTGTGAATTTTGGTGACTTGCTATAAACTCCATGACCATAAACATCATCCCTTGAACACAGTAATAAAATATCAAACTGAGCTCTCACAGCTTCCTATGCAAGAGTGTAGCAGTGCAGTGTTTGTGGTTCATGTGAAGCATTTTGCCATATAGAGAGATAACTGTGTTTTAAACACAACTAAGTGAAGCAGTGCTCTTAAAAATGCACACATGTACCCGAAATTGGATAGGTCTGCGCCTTTGCAGTCATTTTTCCTTTCATAGATGCCCCTTGTTTTGGAAGTCTATCTGTAATGGATGTGTGGCATAATTTGTAGGTACCATAGCTATTCTTCATAATGAATTGATTGCAAGGGCTGAATGTTACCTTATGATTATGATAGCATGCTTTTATTGACAGTGAGCATTTGAGTTAATTGGGATTTTTGTCAAGGGTATGCAAGTATTGAGGTTTGTCTTTCTTCAAGGGTCTCTTAAACTACATCACGGGGATTTTTTTTATTATAAGAGAACAATAGTTTGTAGTTTGTGTTAAAGTTATGAAATAATAAGAAAAACATAAATGAAAAATTGTTTCAAGCTTGTCATTCATAGGCGTTCACAGCCACTGATGTGCATAATGCCAAAGATAAACATTGCTGTAAAACAGTTCCAGAAACTTTTCTTTTTTGTGCCAATGTAGTTGAAATCCATGTTTATGTCCATATATTTGTATTGTTATTTTGATTTTATGGGATTTTGGGTTTTTTTTCCTCACTTATATGATTTAATGATTTTCAGGAGAATTGTGTAGTACAGATTCCTCACAAGCTTTCTGTCTTGCTGACAGTTGTTCGTTATTATTTTTTTCTTTCTTTAACAGTGCAGGGTTCAGCAGAAATTGTAGTTTGTGGAAAAGATTCTGAATTGAAGAGCACTATAAAATGTATGTCCTGAAATGTTTTGAGAAAATTATGTGAGAGACAATCAGTGCCATAGTTATTGAAGCATGACTTTCACTGAGTGGATATGCCTGTGAGGACGGGGGGGGGGGCGTTTTTTGCTCTGTCAAAAAAAAAGGGGGTGGTACAGATTTGGGGGAGGAGGGGAGGGTCGGACGAAATTTTCACTTATGAATTAGATCAGGCAACTCAAAAGTGATTCTTTTTTCCAGAAAAGAGAGTTACTCAGTTAGCAAGTCTCCCAGTAACACATCTACAGATTTATTGCAAGGCAGCACAGGAGCAGGGGAATGGAATAGTAAGATTTCTTGTTTTGTAAGAGAATATTATTTTCACACAAATCTTTGTAAATATACAACATATATAATTGGCAATTGTTGTGTTTGATGTCTGCTGTTGTCTTCCTGCTTTCTTTTGGGGGGGGGGGGGGGGGGCTAATTGTACAACGTGTTCTGTACTCATTTTCTAATTAAGGTGCATCTCCTGACTTGAGTGAAATGGCCTTGTCTTCCTACTGCTCCTGTTTCACCACTAGTATGGGAATTTCCTAGTTTTCTGCTGATAATTCTTTGTTATGCGATAAAATAAAGTGTTTTTTTTCCCCCCCAGTATTAGGAAAATGCAGGGAGGGGACTGCCTATCTATGCAGGGTGTAACAGGATTGTTGTTTTGTTTTGCAACAAAATAATTGATTATATGCAATGTGCTCTCAATTTTTATTTTATTAGCCTCCCTCCATACACTTTGCTTTAGGTTAGAAAATTTGATTTTTTAGGGTTTAAATTTTTAACCTCTTTCGATTTCTAAAAGTGGTTGAGTTCATATTCCTCACAAATTTGTAAAAATGACTGGTAATTATACTTCACATGCTGTGTGGAAGTGATAGATGCTATTTTACTTTGCCACCTAAATAAATTCACCTGTTACAAATTATTGCA
This sequence comes from Aplysia californica, assembly GCF_000002075.1. Classification (NCBI taxonomy): domain Eukaryota; kingdom Metazoa; phylum Mollusca; class Gastropoda; order Aplysiida; family Aplysiidae; genus Aplysia; species Aplysia californica. Next base: position 1,010,316 of record NW_004797490.1, on the reverse strand, counting down.
ATTTTGTCAGAGACAGAGATTAGCCATGTTTTCAGTCTTTTTGTTCTTGTGATTGTAAGAGGCTTATTTAAGGTCTTCAAAATGATTCTTATGGCCTCATGATACAGCTTTGAAATTGTTCTTTCTTGTAAAACCATGCAATAGTATTTTGTCCCTTGGATAAACAGAAGGGCAAAAGCTCTGCTGCTTGGGGATTTATAATAATTGTAACTGTCCATGAGATTGCTTTGCTATTGTAAGTTTTTGTAAAAGTATGTGTTTGACAACAGTCAAACTTGTCTATGACAACCATCCATTGCCGAGGAGAAAAGCAGTCGTCTTAGACAGGTGGATGTCTTACACAGTGTTAGTATAAATGTATAAAAGAAAAAATCACAAGGGGTTCAGTCCGGAAATGGGAAGTTGCCATCTGTATTATGATTGTCTTATACGGTTTTAACAGGTTCGACTGTACTATGAGAAGTTTTTAAAGCCCGGTTGGGTTTCCTTGTGTACTTATGTGTCAATCTACACAGCATTTTCCCTTACTCCTGATCACACTCCTGTTTACCTCCGGCGTTCTAACTTATATAATATCAGTATCAACAGAACGAGGATTTTATGGGGGGGGAGAAATGTATTTCTGATAGTGGGATGAGAGTAGCCTGAAGGTTGTTGGTGGTTGCTGCTATGGTGTGTTCTGCCTTTATTTTTTACACTGTTCTTTTGCCCAAATCTATCCCTGGCAGAATATGGGTGTTATCACACTGAATTACCATAATCTACAGCAGAAATTATTATGATGAGAAGCGATTTGAGTGTTTTTGTGCAAAATTCTTTTGTATGCCAGTTTTGGTAATCTACATATGGCACAATTGAAATATATAATATTGTCAGTATTCTCTTATCAGTAGTAGAATGGTTTTCTACATATTTTTATTGTTTGATGTTACAAGATATTCAGATGCATAAAAAGTGCTTATTCTTTTCTCATTTACATTTGAAGGGCTCTATCACAAAAGGCTTTAAACGCAAAAGTCCATGTTTTTAGATAAGTCAGAGGGATTGAATTGTCTATCATAAAGGAACTGTTTAGTTAAGTTATCTGGAGTATGATACAATTTTTATATCTTGGGTTTATCTTGATAAGCTTTTCCTGGTAACCATAATTTTTTAAAAGCCATTTTGTCCAAAGGAAATCAAGGGGTAGGTTAGGAAAAGAAACAAAGTCACACTCAAAAGTTGAGGGCAACTTCTGAAAAATGTGGTAGCCCATGAAAATTTTTAAAATATAAATTTGTAATAAGGAGCTGAGGGTTAAAAGGGAAGGGGAAGAAGGACACAAAGCTTTATACGCTAGATCTATTGAAAGCGTCCATGATTTTCATATTTATGCAGGTCTGAAGTGCTGAACATATTTTCAATGGCTGTCTCATAAAAGAAGTTCGGAGATGAGATTATGAATCTGTGTTCCTAAGATATACAGTCAGCGTTGAACAGTTGTAATGAAATGATTGGCCCAAAGACAGATGAGCATATTGCACGGCTGAGCGCAAGAAGTGACTATATTCCACTTTTCAGTTTCGAGAAATACGAGTTTGGAATATTGACGATATTGAAATCTCTATAATATGGTAAAAAAAAAAAAAAAAGAAGCATTAATATCTTGATGCCGAATTAAGCTACAGCTTCGATATTTACAGAGGTAAAAGAGCTGCTGAAAATATCACTACCCACCTCAATTACTCCATTTTGACCAAAAGTGGAAATAGTCACTTCTTGCGCTCTGCCATGGATATGTTCTGTTAGTTTCATCACAACCACTATTGGCTGAATAAAATTCCTAATTGATTTTTAAAATATTTTATATCAGCTACTGCAAGTCCCATCAAAGCTGAGGAAAATTAAATCTTTTTCTTTGGTAGCTGAGAATCATGCATTAAGAACGCCATTTCTGTACTTATATCAAATTTTGTATGCTGTGAATATTTGAATGTTAAAATGGATTTGCACAAAGCAAAAGTTGTAAATTTGCTTTGAACAGTAACACTTTGTAAAAAAAAACCGTTCTGCTTCTTCATTCTCTTACCAACTTAGAGCTGGCTGCTGTGCTGCATATTATATCGTGAGTGATTCCATGTTCTACTTTGTCAGGCAGCCAGTGTACTTGCTTGCATGTATTTATGTGCATGGGCAGAAGCTCTGTAAGGCATTGTATTATTGTTTGTGATTCCCCCTTGAGGCGTTGTCCCAATTATCTTCTATAGTCCCAGATAGGTTTCCTGCTGTGGTCATTTGTTGTTTGGTTGTTGTTGGGTTGTTTTTTTTGGTGCACCACAAAATGAATGCAACACTGTAATCCCAGGTAGATTTAAGTGTATATATTCTCTCCATAAATGACAGTGGTACCATGTTAGGATTGGCTTTATTGGCTCATTAGTTCTGAGAGTACATCATCATGATTGCTGTACTGTGTGTCTGTACCTTTGTCCCTCGGAGCAGTCTTGCTTTTGACAAAGATTTTTCGTCTTCTAGTACTAGTTGCTTTTGATTTTACCCTTTGATAGTGAAGTAAAACTAATTTTTCTGGATTTTTAACAGTTGAAGTCTTCAAAGTGGAAATCACACTTTATGTGTACGTCTTTGTGCTTTTGTAGGAGCAGTGTGGCACTATTTCAAAGTTGTACAGAAAAGGCACGTACCATGGTTGAATAGCTGTAAAATATTTCCTTGTACAGACCATTTTCAGTTTCATTATCCATTTCATGAGTACAGGGAAACTAAACGTGTTGACATTTCCCCATATTTGGTGAGTACAGTATCAGTCCGAGATTATAGTCTTTGCTGCGTGTTCTATACCCATTACCATTGATTTTGGTTGTTTTATTTTTGTGCTATTGTACATATTAATATTAAGGTGATTGATTAATTAGTTTTAAGTATTTTTGGTTGTGTTTCTTCTCCACATTGAAAGCACAAGAAATGTGTTTTCTTATTTTTAGACGTTCTTTTTTAGGGATTATTGGCATAACAATATGTGATATGTAGGAGTTGAGAAATTATTTTATACCCTGGACATAGTGTTGTAGTATACATTGGTCACATTTGGGATTGGGAAGGGTTTGTTCTTATTTGTGTTTGGGGATTGTGATCTCTTCAGTTATCGTGTCAATTATATTTAGTTATAAATTATATATATATATACATATATATTTCTAGTTTCTACTTTTGTATGACTGGCCCTTTTTTATTGACCGAAACAAGTCTGGGTAAAGTATTGATGCACAGTCATGATTATGACCAGCAAGTTTCATTACCTTCAAGTGTTGAACAAAGTTTTGACTTTGTTAGAGTGTGCAGAAAGAAGCACAGACAGGTTTTTTTGTTGTATGAGACCAAAACGAAAAAAAATGTTGATGAGATGAAAATAGAGAGTAGGTACCTTGTAAATAGCCATTTGGCAGCATAGTGATTGAGACGAATAGAAATAGTACTTCAGTGTCGATAGTCTGTATTCTTTATCCTGGGACCCTGACAAGGTTTACAAATTGTACCAAGGATTTCTCGTCTGTTTGTATATCTCGCTAGAGTTGCCAGCTGTTACTTTTAGTAGCTGTTTGTTTCCTCACAGTTCTGGTCTGTGTGCTCCATTCTGCAAGGTTCTGTTGAACTAACTTTGTATTGACATCTCCTCCACCATGATCCATAGGCTCAGATGGTAATCATGAATATTGTAAACAGTTGTTTCGTGCCATTGTACAAAGTAGGAAGATAGGGCTGGCACAATTTCTAGTCTCCGGACTCAGGAGGAAAAGTAGTTTCCACATTTAGAGTCAGGTAAATGCGTAGTGTGCTACAAACAGGTTTTCGGACATAGTGAGTGGGAAAAGATTGTTTTCTGTTTTCTTATGATTTCCCTTTCTTTGGAATCAACAGGTTTGACCCCCCCCCCATTGGGATCTTGCACAGGGAGATCATGGGTTGAACTGTCCCATCAAATTGGTCTGTGCATGCAGTGATTATGCAATCTTGGAACTTTTTCTGTGGCTCTTGACAGACCATGCAAATATGTTCTTAAATTTTAGACTCCTTATAATGTACTCTTCTTGCCTCTTGGGGAAAGTCTTAGAGATAACTGCGCCGGGGGGGGGGGGGGGGGGGTGTAAAAGCTGTATCCTTCAAAAAGTGGGTCCAATGCAAGCCTGAATGTATTATCCACTGAGTGCTATTTCTCTTTACTTGAGTAGATATTGGTGTATGTCTTTTCCTCTTGAAAAATTCTGAAAGTGAAAATAACTTGTAGTCGTTCTTTACATATCCTGTTCATAGAGCTAGTGTTGAAGGCTTTATCGGTGTGTATAAGGTTTGTGAGGAAGATTCAGGGAAAGTATTATTGCACTGTTTTGAAGTTTCTACATTATCTTTCAGACTACTTCTGTAGTACTGTAAAATATGCATAATTAAAGTTGCATAAAATGAAATAATTTCCCTATTTACGCACTTTTTATAGAGTTTCAATCAATAACACGGAAAAATAAGCACCAATTTCCGAAGTTCAACTTTTGATTTTTAAATCTTTCAACTGCAGTCCTTTAGTCATCGGTTCTTTCATCAGCCATTTTGCTATTTCAGTGCTTTTTTGTCCTATCTCCATTTTTTTAAACATTGAAAATATGACTTCTTCTAAAGCTCACTCTTTGTAATGAACTGTTTTCACTGTTACTAAAAATGGAGATAGGACAAGAAAGCACTGAGGTCGTGATTTGTTAATCTTTTCTTAGGTTATGCTTTTGATTGAGTAGGTGTTTTACGACACCATCAACACAGATTTGGTCATTAAAATGCCATGAGGTTATGCTGCAGTGCCAATATGATTGAGGCACTGTATGCTGAGTTGCCTGACGTTTCAAAATTTTAGTTCTGGTATGAGGACAGCTTCTTTGTTGTTCATACCTTTGGATGGCATCATTGGCATGAAATTTTGGGGCAGCCATGACATTCCCAGAAGTCTAAATACTGACTTGCAAAGATGTCCTGTGAACTAACGTGAAAACAACGAACTTGCGTCCCGCATGCTCATATGACCTTATATGCAGTTACAAGCACCATAAAACTACCTAACTGAAAACTGGGAAGGAAAAAAACCCCCTCAGAAATCTCGTTTGATCCAACTAAAACTTAAAACTACAGACTGTTGTGGGCGGCTACGGTCAGATCTGATATGTGTGTGGGTTCTGTCCTTATGCCGTATGTTGTTCAGTATTTTCTTCTCTTTTTTTTAAAGGATTGGGAGGTCAGTTCATTGAAAGGAGCTAAATTAGCAAAAGAGGGGAGAGGGGCGGGGGTGCTTGATTTTATTATCTTTGTCTTTTTTTCTCTCCTTCCGTCCCATCATGAGAGAACAAACACATTACTAACCATTGAAATGCTTTTTAATTTTGCGAACAAATTTCTTTCAGTCATTATTTGATTTGAGATCTTTTTCATACCTTTTTCTGATAAAGGCATGACAAAGTGATTAAGAACAAGTTTTGTTTTCAGTTTATCACACAAGCCGAAGTCGCTGTGAATATTGCAGCTTGAAAACCACAAAAATAGGACTGCTTTTACGTCCTTATAACCAAGTTTTTTCTATCGCGTGTGTATATACCTGTTTTTACGATTGCTGTTATGTCACAAGTAGACTAAGAGATTATTTTGGAACAGTAGAGTTAACGGTCCCTTATTCCTGCTCTGGAAGAAAACTACTTTACTAATATTGTTGTTTTACATAATCTATACCCTATACATGTTCAGTTTTTGTCTATGTGGTATTTAACCATCAGCATTGTTGTACTTATTGTACTCAGTTTATTGTAAATACGCTGAAAATTTACGTTTTACAAATTGTCAACATTTTTTAATGGAATGTATCTTTCTGTAATTTAAGGCTGTGAATTTGCCCAGCTGCAAAAAAAGTGGCTACGATTTGTGATTTTATTTAGGAATGCGTATATATACCTTGTGTCTCAATCTACTGGCTTGAAGTTGAAGTCTTGCTTGTCATCAATCTTTCTCGACTTTCCATCGTCTGACTTTTGTTTTTTAAAGATGTTTAAGAGGTTTTGTCCATGTTACCGACAATGGCTGAATTTTAAATGGATTACTCGATTATATTTTTATTTTTTGCTGATGACAAGGACCAACTCGTGTCAATAAAGGATGTTACGACGTAGCTGCACATTGATTTCTTGCCCTTGGTAGTAAGAAATCGATTGTGTGGAGTTGTTAACCTCCTTCTCTGACACACGCTGGGCCTATGTTGTTTTAAAGCAGCTGAGTAATCTGTTTATTTATTGTCGTCTGTGTCAATTTCAATTGTGTGTCTGCTTAATTAGGTCTAACACTTCTTTTGTTTGAAATTATGTTATTGGCCACCGTAATTGCAATAAGTGATACCATAAATATGTAAAGGGAATACTCTTGAGAGATTCTGGAAGATAATGGAGAAATCCCCACCTCCCCAAGAAACCTGTTTGGGCTAATTTGGCAGATACATGGTTAGAGTCGTACACCAATGATATATGTTTCTGTCTTTCTAGTACTGAGTTCTCCTTTAACCACTAATTCCATAGGCACACGCACTCTCACACACAAACCCTTCCTTGTTTAAGTAGTGGTTGTCTGTGTGGTGATTTTCATGACCAGCATTATGCTGCATTACTGCCCCAAGTGAAAAATGCTTGAGCTAAGGTACTTTTTTGTAGGAATTTTTTTGGTTGTACTTGGTGATCTATCTTTGAAGTGCTTATATTATATATATGATGGCTTGTCATGAGGTACAATTGCTGCTTTATACCTTTCTAGCTGTGCCATTATTTTCAGATCATATCAGGAAGTTAGTTAGTTTTGTAGATGCCAAAACGTTTAGAAAGAAAGGTAACCTGCATATTATCATTATTTGAAAGTGGTAGTAAATGGCTTTATGGAAATAAGATGGCAGATGTGTGGTTTGTCTCATGCTGTGACAATTAGTATTTTACACATTATGCGGTAATCTGTATGTGTGTTGCCCATAAGACTTAAAGATACATTTGCACAACATAAAGGGCTCTCTTCAATACTGCTGTAATATATTTGTCACTATCTGGTAGGTTTGGGTTGGGCTCGCAAAATTAGCGTCCGCGGATAACGAACTACCCGCTGGCACTACCCGCAAACGAGCGGACAGGTAACGAACCGTCCGTTTGTGAAGAGTAGTTCGCTACTCGTTACTCGCTACACATCGTGCAGAGACAACAGTTCGTTTAGCGAGCGAGCGGACGGGCGGACCGAGAGACTCCATGCATTCGAGCGGGTGGGCGGACGGACGGGAACGACTCCTTCCATTGCCTACAACTTACAACCCCCACCCAAAAAAAAAAAAAATTTTAAAAAATCACCCTCCTGCCTCACATTGTAGCAAGGCGTTCACGGCGGAAATCCCCCCCTCCCCGGCCCCCGGCCTTTGCGATAATAGGAACGTACATAGTGTGCCCCACACACGAGGTGAAAGGTTACACACATAGTACTACGTCACCAGCCTCTCTCACTCCCTGTGGTTTGAAACATCAGGCCTAATTAACAAACAATAGACGATGGATCTAATCTCGTGTCGAGTATCTCGTCTGCTAGAGTTCGTCCGTTCGCCCGCCCGCCCAGTGAATAAAATTGTGGAGCGGACCCAAAAAACGAACTGACTTGAGGCTTGAGGTCCGCAGTCCACTCCCTGAGAGAGTCAAATTGTGGAGCGGACCCAAAAAACGAACTGTCTTGAGGTTCGCAGTTCGCTCTCATGGCCGTCCGTTACCCGTTTGCTCTGACTGAGTCCGCGAGTAACGAACCCGTCCGTCCGCTCGCCCCAACTCTACTATCTGGATATATTGGAAGTTCTTATTGGTCATTCACGGGGAGTATTTTGCAAGATTGTAGTGTTGTGGAAGGGGGCGTGTTGTTTCAGTTCTGCCCTTATTACTTGTGAATGCTGTTGAAGTTGTGATTTTTAATCACTGCTAAAAATAAAAAACAAGGGTTACTTTATGTGATGGTTGTAGACACTTCTTATAGGTAGCAATATGTGTGTATAGCAGGCCGTTAAGTACTGACACTTTCTGGGTTGTGAAACTCCAGCTCGTGAATGTTTCACCTTCGAGAACTACCTTAAAAAAACTTTTTACAATTTCAAGCTCCCCACAATGATTTGTAACATATAGCCAAAGTGTACAAGCGCTTGAGATGAATGCTAAGCACATTGTTTTTACCAAAACCAGGAAGTGTAACACTTTTTAATTTTAGTATAAATTAGAGCTGGTCTGGTGGTACATTCCAAGACGATGCTCTATCAAAATGATTTTGAAATGTATCGAAACAAATTGTTGAATAATTTGAAATTGAACGGAAGTAAAAGTAATCATATCTGATTTTGGTGAAGCATCATCAGAATGCTGAAAAGTTTCACCTTAGGGGGCAGTTTTATGGCTGCCATCTGGTCATGTATTTTTTTTAGCCTGGTGTAGACTGACCATAGGATATTTGTTGTATCTCTTGTCTATTGATCTCTCAGGAGAGAGAGACAGAGAGAGCTTGATCTAGCTGAGAACCAAAACTTTTTGTGGGTGGCACATCTGGGGTCAAAACAGAAGGGAAGGATCAGCATAACCTAGTGTCATGTGTTGCTTGAAGTTACTGTTTTTACATGCCTGTAGATATAAGTCTCTTTAATATGTATTCCCATCGGCTTTAAAAGTAGACCAGCCTTTCCTCCAAGCCACTTCCCTTCTCCCGTTTCCCTAAATGTGAGCACTCTCTGTCAGAACCAGACAGTCTAACTAAAATGTAGGAGTCTGTGAAATGAAATGAGTCCAAAATCTAGTGGAAAGGTTATATGTATAGCATATAGTCTGAAAAATAATATGTAGACTGAATTTGGAATGCCAGGGCACAATGTTGGCAGTAATTGAACTGCATAAGGACAAAATTGTTTTATGTCGAACAGCCTACCATAGATTGTCACATTCTATGGGTGGCTAGTGGGTGCTGTGGTGCGGTTTGCTTCTTCTTTTCTGTCAAACATTTATCATCTTTATCTTTTCTGCTTCTTTTCTTTTAATGTGACTGACTCTCTTGTAACATCTCTAATCTGCCGCACTTTTATGGCCTATGTGTTGCATGTGCTGTAAAACTTACTAAACCGAAAAATCTCCCAGTCTGTCAATCTGACTTCAAGCATTCAATTGAGAAAAAAAGGCAAAAATGGTCTAAAAGATTAATTTCTCATGTACATGATCGAAAATGTTTATTCTTCTTCTCCACAGGATAGTCATTATGTTTTATTTTTACAAAAACCTGAAACATCACACTGAATATCTGTCATTTTCTTTTTCATTTTTATTTTCCTCTTACCCTGCAGGAAAGGTAGAACCTGCCATATTTTGTAGATGTTGTGACTGAAAAAGAAAATACAGTGAAGTCCGCATAAACGGAAAACAGCAGTGAACCAAAATAAAATAAAATACCGATTATTTTTCCCCCTGTATTTGAGCAATTTCTATAAACTGAAAACTCAGTTAAGGCAAAGAAAATCTAGTGGTCCAGCTGATTTCAGTTTGAGCGGACTCCACTATAATTATTAAGTGTGTGTGTTCGTTAACTCTGAAAGACTTGTGTGCTTATGAAGAAAAAGTACAGTGAGATATGCACCCTTTTACCCCCTCAAAAAGCATAATAACAAAGAATTTTTGGACTTGCATTTGTTTTGTTTGTTTGTTTGTTTTGCTTTTATTGACCTGGTTTATTGTGTTCATCAGTGACTTGAGCTATATATGGAGGTCCTGGCATGGTTTCTGTAAGCCGGTCTCCTGAAGTTGTATTTTTGTGATCATGATCCTCTTGTTTTTTGTTCCTGCCGAAGCAATCTGTACATAATCATATGCTAAATGAAAAAGGAACAATATAAAGTGTGAACCAAAATATATACACAATGAACTATATATAATTAATATATTATTTACATAATTTACCATGTTTGTACAAAGTCATGTGTGTTCGTTGTACAGATCCCGGGGGGGGGGGAAAAACCCCCCCCCCCTTTTTCTCCCCCTCCCCCCCCCCCCCCCCCCCCCCAATTTTTTTTTCTGTCTTTTCCATCATCGTTCCCTGTAGAATTGACATTGTCAGTTGTATGCGTCCACACTAGATAGATACATATTCCTTTTACTTGATCATAATAAAGCAAACCATGAAATTAAAGAGAAGACTATGGTTGTTTCTTCCCCCCCCCCCCCCACATTGTTGTCCTCATTGGTGGGCTGTTGAATTAGTGGGTGGCTGGCGGGTGCTCTGGCGTGGTTTGCTCTAACTTCCTATCAAACATCTATCGTCCTTATCTCTCCTCCTTCTTTTTTGTGTGTTTGTTACTCTCTTGTAATGCCTCTAATCTTCGTCACTTATATTTTACGGCACTTGCAACACAGTACCAGTGATTTTGTTGATTATGCCATGAAACGCTTACTAAAACAATGTGGAGTTTGAGCCGGTGGGTGGAGAGCGCCACTGGTAGGTTTTACGTCTTTGTACTTCTTTACTTTCACTCTGTTGTTTCTGTCTGTCTGTCCTACTTTTTCTCAGCACTGAATATGACTATAGTGTGTCGATATGCTTCTCTTTATTACTCAAAACAAACATCTCGAGTTCAAGCTTACTGTGTGGGTGGTTTGCGGGTGCTCTGGTGTGGTTTGCTCCTTCTTTCCTATAGAAAACTATCTTCCTTGTCTCCCCTTCTTCTTTTTTTATGTTTGTTACTCTCTTGTAACACCTCTAATCTTCTGGCGCTCATATGACCTCATGCAGTTGCGAGCGCCGTAAAACCTCTACTATAACTAAAACTAACTAAGCTCACTGTTGTATTGGAAAAGAACTTCCTCTTGTTATCTCGTCTATTGTCGAGCTTTTTTAAAGGGGGGGGGGGGGGGGAGTGTCTGTGATTGTTTAGAGTGGGATTTACCGCTTCATGCTGACTTTTCTCTTCATTTGCTTCTTTATCTGTTCCATGGTCTAATTTTCTGTTTCTATTTCTATGGATGATACACGTATGTGCTCTAAACTTTAAAACAATTGAAGACTACAGAGGAAAAATAACGGTAGTCACAAACTGAAAAACGCGAGGGTACCAATTTTGAACGCTTGTTGACTCACAACTGTATTTCTGTCCCAGTGGTTTTATGCACCCCGCATAATTTAGCAAAATTTGATCATTTTTTTGCAGAATTTCTGATTATTTTCCTTTATCATTCTTTGTTAAAATCAACAGAATTGCATAATTTCACATTTTTGGGCTCAGTTTGCTTAATTTCAGAATTTTTCTTGCATAAAACGACAGGGACAGGTATTTCTGTTCAACTGTTGGTTGATTATTGTTAGATTTACCTTTCAACAACACTTAACAATAAACCACCAGTCGAACAAATATGAAGTTATGAGTCCACCAGCTTTTAAAATTGGCACCCTCGTCACCTCTATATATTCATACCAACATTATGTTATCAGTGCGAACCTGGACCTTAAGTAGAAAAACCCATGAAAGCAAAATCACTGCATGCGAAATGAAATGTCTCCGCAAAACCCTTAACATCACAAGACGAGACTGGCAGAGAAATAAAGAAGTAAGAGCAGCTATCGGCACTGAGTCCTGCCTGCGTTACATAGAAAGACAGGTGATAAAATGGTTTGGCCACCTGTTACGCATGTCACCTGACCAGCCAGCCTTGAGAGCCTACAACACCAAGCACTCAGGCTATAAAGGAAGAGGAAGGCCACGCAAAAGGTGGATCGAGGGTGTCAAAGAAACCCTAAGAAAACATAACATCACAACTGAAAGAGCTGCGGAGCTGGCCTACCATAGAAAACTTCATCTCCCCTCGACGCTTAACGGCAACAGAGGATGAAAAAGTAAAGTACCCTCACAATTTCCAGTTTGTGACTACCGTCGTTTTCCCCCTGTGCTCTTCAAATTATAATTCTGATTCCCGTTTGTACTGGCAAACCGACGTCTGTGGTGTAGCAGTTAGACGCTCCTCTATCATATGCAGAAGACCCAAGGAAGGAGAAATGTTTATCCAGTTGTCTCAATCTTTCTGCTGAGACTATGTCCCTCACAGCTCAGATTGACCTTGACATGCAGGATCGGAAGCCGCCTCCTAAATTATATAAAATTGTGCCGATGAGAGTGTTTATTTTATTTTTGTTCTGGCTTGTCGGTTGATGCCATGTAAAAATGTACTGTGGTATTTCACGCCCTTGCCTGGGGGGGGGGGGGGGGGGGGGGGGAGTGACGAGTAACTCGTCCTCTCGGATACGGAAGGAGAACTTGAAAAGTGGGTGGTTGGCGTGTGCTCTGCTGATGTGGTTTGCTTCTTTTGTCCTGTCAAACCTGTTTCGTCCTTATCTTTCCTCCCTTTTTTATGTTTGTTACTCACTTGTAACACCTCAAATTTTCGGCATTTATGTGGCGTCCAAAAGAAACTTTGAAAATGTAATCGCCCAATCATCGTATTATAGCTTTGTACTTCCCGCTCATGCAGCATACCAATATAAAACTGAATGCTGCATCATCTGACCTTTTAATCTATGTTTAGAGACGCCGGAGATATGGTCACTGAAAATTGACCTAAAAAAATCAGGCTTGGCTAAATTGTGCAAAATCAGAAAAACGTAAAAGTGTGTTAGCTCGTATAATATACTGAGGTGCATCAACATTGGTGGAATGGACTTGTATTGAATATTTCAACTGACAAAAGCATGTTATTGTCTCTGCAATGTACAGCATCTTCTGATGGTAACTTCCAACAGATTGGAAAACAGAGCAGTTACAAATACCACGCAAAGCGTGGACTTAAATAGTTACACATGTTCATTAGTTTTAATTTTGTTTTTGTTTAAGAGCTATTGGACTGTGTTAGTGATAGTTAGAGTTTTTTTTTTTTTTTTGTAAAGTGTTTTACGGCGCTCGCAACTGCATAAGGTCATATGAGCGCGCGGGACACACCTAATATTTTCAGTTGGTAGGAAATTTTGAATTTTGCCCGGGTGGCGGTCGAAGCCTACTCTTATCGATTTTAGACCACCAAGGGATCTTCAACGTGCGCAACTTGCACTCGGGCCCTCCGAGATTTTTCGCCCCTGTCCGAGAAAGCTAGGTGTAGATCTTTCCTACCAGAAGATCAGGGGTGTGGCAGAAAGACAGCAGTAAGGAGGAGCCAAGGAGTAGCAGTAGAAAGGCTGCAGAAAGAGTCAGGAGCCCAGAGGAGGGGGCAAAGGAGGTGAGGGGGTGGGGGCAGAAAGTGGAAATGAAAGCAAACAGAACTTTGCTAGAGAGCAGGAAAGGAGGTGAAAGGAGACAATTTTAGAGAGGAAAATGTTTCGGTCGCTACCCGGATTCGAACCCGGGACCTTTGAATGAGAGGCCAACACCTTAACCTCTAGGCCACGAGAGCCCCCATAGTTAGAGTTTGAACATAATCATCTGTCAGTGAGGAACAGGGGCCACGAAATTGCCACGGTTTTGGATTATCAGGGGTAGAATAAACAAAACCGCCCTCGTGAAAATCACCGGATGGCTTGTTTTAGTGGAATACATCGCGCGAGTGTCATGTCTTACCCATATTTTCGACATGGTTTCTTTCAAGTAGACATATCCATGCACAGCAAAGCCTTTTCTCTCAGGGCTATTATTATATTAATGTGTACCCCTAGACAATTCTTGGAAAAACAAATAAAAATTCAACGTTGGAGTGGTCACCAGTAAATAGCCCCGATATGAATCCTACGTGCATTGTGAAATCCCTTGAAACAGCAGCTGAAGAAAAGCGACTTTGCTCCCAATTCACACCCTTTGTTTTCAATCAATTTTCTGTGACATTTGGGATGAAATGACAAATAATTATGACCGAAATTTAATAGAATCGATGCCCAGAGTGCACTTCACAAAACAAATGGCTCTTAAACAAAATAACAATGAGCACATAGTATATGTCAAGTCCAAGTTTTGTGTTGTAGTTGTAATCGCACTGTAATCCGTTTTGTTTGAAACTATCGTAACCAAAGATAGTACAAGACAAGATGGGCCACTCAGCCTAAAAAGTGTCCGCAGGAAGTATGCTCTTTGCTTCAGATGGCGCTGCAGTCTGTTTTGAAGCTCTCTTTCGTTTTTCCAGAAGAAGAATAGGAATAGCACCTCGATGCGTGCGCAGATCGACTTCGACTGCTGTTCATCAGCAGTTCGGGTATGTTCAGTGCGGAGTTTTGGGTTTTAAAAAATTTTAATGACCTCTCGCCCTTCATTCTAAAGTCAAATTAAACGAAGAAAACCATCTCCTTTTCCTCCGGAAGACGTTTTTTGTCAGCGTAATCATTTTTAAAAAGCGTTCTTCCGAAATTTATCCCAAAACTTGCTAGTTTCACTTTGATTTTTTAAAACTCAAGTAGGGTAACTCTGTTCGCAAAGAGTGCGCTTTTGTGAAGAGGGCGCCACCAAATTTTGAGGACACTTTTTTAATTGGCTCAAAGAGAGAAGTGGCCCATCTTGTCTTGTACTATCTTTGTCGTAACCAAATATCGTAAAATTTGTTTACTACTGAGACAAAATTATTTACTCACTGGATATGCAATGTATGTCCGTTGTTACCAATATTGATAATGATGCTCCTCAATACTCGCGCGAAGACAATTTTACGTTTCTTTAATTTCGCGCAATTTTGCCAAGCCTGATTTTTAAGGTCAGTTTTGAGTGACCATATCCCGGGCGTCTCTCAACATAAATGAAATATTAATGGGTCAGATGATGCATATATTTATATATATATATATATATATATATATATATATATATATATATATATATATATATATACTGTATGAATGGGTAACGCAAGTCTTTGACCCGATGCTTGGGTGATTACATTTTCAAGTTTCTCTTGGACGCCACTGTTTCGAGTGCCGTAAAACGATTACTAAAAATGAACTCGGAAGCCCGGTGGTAAACAGTAAATTTCTAAAGTGAATCAGAAAAGTGTACCTTTTGAAAATGACGTATGGCTGCCTGATAAACGAAGGATACTATGTATACACATGTTATATAGTATGCAAAGGGAAAACGCGATACTTTCACTGCTCTGGGTGGTGGGTGCTCTGGTGTTGTTTGCTCTTTCCTTCCTGCCAAACTTTTATCGTCTATACTTCTCTTACTTTTGTTTGTTACTCTCTAGCACTACCTCTAGTCTTCGGCACATATGACTTATTTGTGTTGTGAGTGCCATAAAATTCTTACTAAAACAAAACAAACAATCCACTGTTGTGAAAGAGTCTCCGACAGCCAGGCGTCAGTCAGAGAAAGTTGTCTGCCGCACGTCGTATGCCACTTGTCACAAGTCGTGAGTAAAAATATCACGGGATAAGAGAGGTGCCGCACATCATCAACATCATCAAGTGCCAGATCTGCGGCAGACATCGGTGATCATGCTTCTCCATCCATTCCTCTGCTCGGATGCTCTTAAAAAAATCTACGTTACCCCGACCTTTCCCTGTTTGTTACCCATCTGTTAAGTAGGTTGCTCTGGGCCTAGCTCTTCCTCGTTTGCTTTCAATTTTGTCAGTTGTTAGAGCTAGATGTTCAAGACCTTTACTTTATGTCTATTCATGTGTCCCAAAATCTGCGTTTGTCTTTTCCTTATTGTTTTTAACAGTGAGCGTCCCACGTTGGCTTCATCAAGTACTAACTCATTTGATTTCTTTTCCTTCCACGATATTCTCAGCAGTCTCCCACGAAACCACATTTCTGTTGCGTTCATTTCATTTTCACTGTCTTTCACAGCATTCACAGCCGTATGGTTGACCATACAGAGCATTTCAGAACTTTCATTCAGGCATTTATTGAGATGTTTCTATTTTTTCAGGATTGGGCTCATTTTATTGAAACTAGCCTTAGCCATTGCAAATTCTTCTTTTCATTTCTGTGGAACATCTGGCATTAGATATTATATAGAGATATATTTAATCTGTTGGACTTGTCTGATCTTTTCGCCTTTGCTTATGAGATTACAATTTATTACAAATGTTTCATACAGCCAATTCAAATTTCACACGGCGTTAGGGGGTCTGGCATTTTGCATGCGCTGGAACGGGGTTGTCCTGTGAAACGTGAAATCGGATCCATCGTGACTTAGCCGCAACAATAGCGTTGCAAACTAGCTATGCGTATAGAATTGGAGGGTGCCACTGGAATGTCCTACTTTACCCTGATTCCACTGTTGATGACTTGTTTACTTTTTCCTGGGAACAACATCATAGCACTCCGGGCATTGCCACACGTGCTCCGCTCCCCTCTCCAATATCCACCTCGAGTCAGAGTCCGCCTGCTGATAGTCCCAGTGTTCATTTTTGTTGATGACTACGTTCCCTTTTCCAAGAACTGCCTACATGACTGATAAGTTTCTAACTTCAATCATAAAAATACAACCAAAGCTCTCAACATAATTTTTCGAGCAGGATATTGCGCTCAAGGAGATTAAAAACTTAGTTCTAAGCTCCTTGATTACACATTAACTCTTTGTATCCGGCGTGCTAGTTTAGCTGGCTTGGTTGTTAACAGTCATAACAAAAATCTCTCATAGTCATAGGGCTGTCCCTGTGGCTTATGCACCCCGCATAATTTAGCAAAATTTGGTAATTTTTTGGGCATAATTTCTGATTATTTTCCTTTATCATTCTTTGTTAATTAACAGAATCACATAATTTCACATCTTTGGGCTCAGTTTGCATAATTTCAGAATTTTTCTTGCATAAAACGACGGGGACAGATAGGGGGCTTTCGAGGCCTAGACGTTAAGGTGTTCGCCTCTCAACTCTCATTCAAAGGTCCCGGGTTTGAATCCAGGTTGCCACCCACAAAAAAATTCTCCTCTAATAATTGTCTCCTTTCTTTCACCTCCTTTCTTGCTCTCTAGAAATGTTCTGTTGTCTGCTTTCGTCTCCATTTTCTACCCCACCCCCTCACTTCCTTTGCCCCTTCCTCTGGGCTCCTGACTCTTTCTGCAGCCTTTTTACTGCTGTCTTTCACTGAAAGTTTCAGCCACACCCCTGGTCTTCTGGTAGGACAGATCTACACCTAGCCTTCTCGGACAAGGGCGAAAAATCTCGGAGGTCCCGTGTGCAAGTTGCGCACGTTAAAGATCCCTTGGTGGTCTAAAATCGGTTCGAGTAGGCTTCGGCCGCCACCCGGGCAAAATCCAAAATATCCTACCAACTGAAAATGTTTAATGTGTCCCGCGCGCTCATATGACCTTATTCAGTTGCGAGCGCCGTAAAACACTTACCAAAAAAACAAATAGTTTAAATTTACCATTAATTTAAAAAATCTTATCTTATCTATAATCAAACTGCTTGTTAACTGCTAGTGCTATGCTTAGATCGTTAATTTCTTCTCAGTTTGGTGGAGTTAAAAAAAATGCAAATAGGTTAATAAATAGGAGCGAGGTTACAAGAAAGTTTGTGATACTGAAAACTTACTTGAATCTCAAAATTTGTTGCGCACACCGTAAACTAAGAGTTGAACTGTACCCAAATCATGCCACGTGAAGATTTTGTGTGTCCGATTCAGTGACATAATTATTGCAGCTGTAACATTCGACGGGGATTTTTTGTTGTTGTTTTTTGCGGGGGGTGGGGGTGGGGG
>NW_004797490.1:987311-992212 GCF_000002075.1 Aplysia californica | reverse complement strand
ATATTGTTTTTGTTGTTGTTGTAGTTGTTATTTTGTTGTTGTTGTTTTTTTTGGGGGGGGGTCACTAGTTTATTTATTTATTATTACACAGGTCACCTATCGTCAATTTATCCTTTATTTCTTCCCTCTCTTCCACTTATTTTTTCCTCGATATAATTTTTTTGTAGTTCATGTATTTTAGTCCCTTGGGGGTCGACTTGACAATTACCTTTATTGCATTTTTTTTTAGCGCATACCTTATCGTGCTCTGCAGAAGGCTCTGTGCGCTCTACACATGTATTCGTAATCAAATACACTTACTTCACTTTGGGAAAAGAGCACAAGTATATCTGCTGTAGATCTAGAGCCCAGTACTTACTATTCATTCAATTTCAACACGACATGTAATGTTGCAAGTCTTGCCACCCCACGGTGAGAGAGTGGGACGATGTGGTGCCAGACCAAGCTGTCCCCGTCGTTTTAGGCAAGAAAAATTCTGAAATTATGCAAACTTGAGCCCAAAAATGTGAAACTATGCGATTCTGTTAATTTTGACAAAGAATGATACAGGAAAATAATCAGAAATTATGCCCCCCAAAAAATCAAATTTTGCTAAATTATGCGGGGTGCATACAACCGCGGGGACAGACCAAGGCCACGCGACGTCACAGTTCTCTGATTGGGAAATGTGCATCACCCCCCCCCTCTCTCTCTCTCTCTCTCTCTCTCTCTCTCTCTCTTTCTTTCTCTCTCTCTCCCCCCCCCCCCTCCTCTCCTCTTTCCTTCCCCCCGGCATAAATAGTAAAATAGTATGACACATCACCAAATATATATCTAAACAATCAATTTAAGTCTCCTATTCGTCGTGTGGGTCAAATTCACTTTGATGGGTGTTTTGCTTCATTTGCTTTTTTATCCGTTTTACTCTTACTCTTACTGAGTGGGTGCTTGGCGGGTGCTCTGGTGTGGTTTGCTTCTTCTTTCCTATCAAACATCTATCGTCCTTATCTCCCCTCCTTTTATATGTTTGTTACTCTCTTGTAACACCTCTAATCTTCAGGTGCTCATATGACCTTATGCAGTTGCGAGCGCTGTAGAACCTTTACTAAATCTAAAACTAAAACTCTTACTGAATATGTTCTCGATGATCCAGACAAACTTCTATTTTGCTGATGAGGTTTGGTGGTGGGCTAGTGGCTTTGCCATCTCTACTAACTCAATTATGTGTCTTGCCAGGTTGTGCGTGTCAAGAATGGTGCGATGTGCGGCATTTCGGCCATTTCCAACGAACAGCTTTTCACTGCTTTCTTGTCCAGTAAATTGTGGGTGTGTATGTCTGGAGAAAGGTCCCAGTTGTCGGAAATTTATGATATATTATTATGGGTACTCTGTTACGACTGTATGAGATCGGATGAGGGGATTTATAGCCTGTTATAGCCGAAATCCCGTTAATCGTTATTATAATAAGTGGGACCCACTTCTGTAATAATAACAACAATAGATGCTTTCAAAAACAAAAAGCTCCCAAATTTTGACATTTCCGAAGCTTTTTTTTCGAGGGGGGGGGGGGTGTTACAAAATTTAATTTACCCGTTTCAATGTAGTGAAAGCGCCATAAAAAAATAATTAGGTTTATTGTTTCAGATTTCTTGCTTAATAGATGAAAAAAAGTTGAAAGTTATTCAAATAAAACTGCTGGTAGTCGTTAGCTTTTCTTAAAACTTGATACATATTGTATACCAGGTATATATTAACATTTTTGTTTCGGGCATGCAGCTTTTAAAAAAATACATTTGGTACGTGTTTTACGGCGCTCGCAATTGCATAAGGTCTTATGAGCGCGCGGGACACAAACTTTTTTAAAAATTCGGTAGGAATTTTGAATTTTGTTTGGGTGCCTGCTGAAACCTACCCTTATCGATTTTAGGATCATCGAGGGATCTCTAACGTGCGCAACTTGCACACGGGACCTTTGAGATTTTTTCCCCATCCGTATCAGAGAAGGCTATATGTTAGATCTTACAACCCTTCGATCAGGGGTGTGGCTGAATGACAGCAGTGAGAAAGAGCCAAGGAGCAGCCTTGCAGTAGAGAAAGGCAGTAGAAAGAAGCCCAGAGGAGGGGGCAGAAAGTGGTGACGACAGAATATGATTATAGGGCAGGAAAGCTGTGCTATACGTAGAGCTACATGTAGTCAAAGAGTTTACATAACAAGAGGGGCCACTCCTCTCTTTGAGCCAATTAAAAAAGTGTCCTCAAAATTCGGTGGCGCCCTCTTCGCAAATGCGCACCTTTTGCGAACAGAGCTACCCTACTTGTATTTTAAAAAATCAAAGTGAAACTAGCAAGTTTTGAACTAAAATTCGAAAGAACGCTTTTTTAAAATGGTTACACTGACAAAAAACCTTTTCTGGAGGAAGGGGTGATTGTTTTCTTCGTTTAATTTGACTTAAGAATGAAAGACGAGAGGTCATTAAAATAAATTTTAAAAACCTAAAACTCCGCTCTGAACGAACCCGAACTGCTGATGAACAGCAGTCGATCTGCGCACGCAAGGAGGTGCTATTCCTATTCTTCTTCTGGAAAAACGAAAGAGATCTTCAAAACAGACTGCAGCGCCATCTGAAGCAAAGAGCGGACTTCCGGCGGAAACTTTTTTGGCTGAGTGGCCCATCTTGTTATGAACTATCTTTGATGTAGTTAGTTCAGCACTTCGAAGTGTACCCAAACAGGATGTTTCATAATATGCATGCATGACTTTGGTCTATTAAAAAATATAAAAGAATACGGGAAATATATTTAGTTTGAACACTTTATTGCGACACGAAAACACATCGAAACATTCACGAAACACTTGTTCTCTCAAAAATGTACGCAGCTGTACACACACATTATAATATATATATATGACAGACATTTTTTTCAAATTTTTTTGGTGTTTGTTTTTGCTTTTGTAATTTTTTTTTTTTTAAATTTTGGTGGTTATTTTTGGGAACTTACTAATCATTAGTATAAATAGACATTCAAAAGTGGTCTAAAAGTAAACAGTCATTGCATAAATCGCAGTAGAAAAAAATTAAAATGTTTCTGTAAGAGCAATGTGGCGTTTCAAGAAAGGATGAAACTTCTGTCCATATATAATATATTGCAAACGTCTGCTCTCATCTCTCAGTACACTGATGCTGAGATGGATTATGGCGAGTGCCTTTACTTTTAAAAGAAAAAGGATGTTATGTGGTGTAAATGAGTTGAAAAGGTAAAGCTAAAAACTAAAAGATTTGTGCAAAAATGTTTTGCTGCCGTGGGAATTATAAAATCAAGACGAGGCTGTAAAAGCTTCAGTTCAAACTACACAATAAGCGCCACATTTGATCTCTTGAATGCATGTCGCTTTTCAAAGGAATTCACGATGATTGTATTATTAGTTTTACGCTGAAAATGAAAAACAAAGTAATATCAAAACACTAAAACTTAGAACTCATAAAATCAAAGAAAGAAATTATGCTACATTCATTCATATCAATTTTGGTTAACCTGTTCAGGGTAGTTGATGAAAGACACTGGATATACGCCCGGAAAGCTTATTCTACGCTTCCACTTTCACATGTCGTACAACTTGACAAAATGAAACTTTAATAGTTGAAAAGTTGGTCGCATGTTCACTTTGAATTTACCTCAAACGTTACATTTCTCCGCTATGATTTAATTTTTTTTTCATTATTGTGCTTATTAACAAAATTCCATTTGCAACCCGAGAAATATACATATGTATCAAAATATTTTTAGAGAGGTCTTTATCTCGTCCGTCAAGTTTTCCTTAGCCTAGTTATTGAAAGTCAATTGTGAGTTTGGGATTTATCTCTCCTTTGTGAACTTTATTCTCAACGACTGAAGTCTCATTTTGACAAGCCATTGTACATTTAGTAAATTTCTAGATTCTGGAGGTACAGGGCATTGGAGTGTTGTCTCCCCGAGGATGACTCTTGTCGGCAGTTATTCATCCAATTTTCCGCGCGGTCAGAGTCACCGTAGTAATCGTCATCTTGGAAAGTGTGGTTATGAGCTTCTTCTTCCTCGTGAGATTCCTCCCCACAGGAGAGCTGTCCTGATTCCCGAGCCATGGGCAAGGCGGCAGGCCGAACTTTTGAATATGAATCCTCGCGAGCGTCATTACTACAGTCCTCCGCGATCACATCCGGGAGATTACTTCCTAGAAGTGAAGTGTTGCTACTAAAGACCCGAGCGCGGTAGTCGCGGTTCGTTTCCTTAGGGCGTTGCAGATACCGCGCTTTGTGTTGTTGGGGCACGTGACAGAGCGACTGCGAGTGACGCCCTAGCAGCAGTTTCCTCTGAAAGTTTGGCGTAAAGGCGTCCACTTGCGATCGCTTACGGTCGATAGTTGATGACCAGTTTGACGTCGTCGTAGTATTCACTTGTAGGGATTGTCTGCGGGTGGTGGTGGTGGTGGCCACGGCGGCGGCGGAAGACCGTTCTGACGTAGTGGTGGCGGGAAGCGAGGTTCGTCTGCCTGCCAGCTTCCCGTGCAGCAGGTCACTGACGTATTGGCGCTCCTGTTGCATCAGCACTTGACGCAGGACTTGTGCGCAACACAGCCGGTTGGGAAGGCAAGGCAGACTGTCGTCGTCAGCGTTTTTTCGCATGTACTTGATATACGTATCTGAGAACAGAACATGAGCTTTTATTGAATTACGTCTGTCTCTTCTTTCAAACCTATTGTTATGTGTTTTGTGTGGACGTGTGTGCTTGTGTGTGTGTTTTAGTGTATACATGTTTGTGTGTGTTTGTGTGTTAATATGTGTGTACGTGTATGTGTGTGTGTGTGCGCGTGAGCGTGTATTTGTGTGAGCGCGCGCGCTCGTGTGTGTGTGCGTGTGTGTGTGTGTGTGTGTGTGTGTGTGTGT
>NW_004797490.1:982818-987211 GCF_000002075.1 Aplysia californica | reverse complement strand
GGGAGAAAATGACCTTACATGTTTGATAGGAAAGAAGGAGAAAACTACACCAGAGCACCCGCCTACCACCCACAATCATCTTTGTGCTGTCGGCAACTCGTATTGATCTTGACTTCGAAGTCTTGGGTCGTCTTACTTCAGATGTCTGTAACCTTTCACATTTTACCACTACTTAGCCGGGGGATTGGAGGAGCGAAAACATTAGCAAAGGTTGCTCCACCTATCTTAGACCTTCAGTTTTATCATTCTCACTTCGGGACATTATGATTTATGCCCCTCTTCCTCCCGGCACGCCCAACCAACGAGATCCAGCATTTGTTTGACATAAACTAACGAGAAGTACCAATTGTGCGCGGAGAGAGGGATGACTTATTCTATAATATTTCGCTACCACAGAATTGCAAAGTTCTATCGGCTCAGTAGCAAATTTTGAGAATTTGATGTCAAAGATTTTGAGTTTCTACATTATGTCAAGTCAAGCTTATTCGAAGGCAATTCTTTGAATATCTATAAAGCGACTCTGAATAAACTTACGATTTTGATGGAGCAGATAGAACTTTTGGTTTTTAATCTTATGGTATTAATAACTTTAAAAATCCAAAAATATCTGATCGAACTTTGTTATTCTGAGGCAGCAATTTTTCAAACCTGAGTCATCAGATACATTGTGCCACATCGTCTCTCAGATGGTGGCGACAGTGACTACAGTGCCACTTTGACGGAACTAAACAGTACAATTTCTCAAGCACAAAAAGGAAGACCATGCTCTTATAATTGTCTTCTGATCCGACTCTTTACAATTCACTCCAGGCCGCTGAGGTCCCGTTTGTTTCAACTTCGTAAATACGCTGAAGTTCTATGTCTAAATTCAAGGGCGGTATGGACATTTTTGCTATGCCTGGGACATTTTCCTTTGGTTTCATGTGCAGTTGATTGAGGATCCAGGAATTCCGTGTCTTATGGGATTTCTTTTCCAAGGTACTCGTTGTAAGATAATATGCAGAAGTATGTGGGCGGGGTTATACTTCAAACCTATCCTTCATCTATCGTACTTCTTTTTTGTGTTTGTTACTATCTTGTAACACCTCACATCTTCGGCACTTACATGACTTTACAGTGTTGCAAATGCCGTAAAACTCTTTACTAAAACTAAAGCAAAACCTATGCTTATTGAATGTATACGTACGACTGTGAACAAAGCACGCATTCTACGATCAATTTCAGTTCTTGCATTGACTGTTTATCCGGAATCTCTTAGAAAATCAACCACTCGTAAAACGCCTCTCAGATGGGAGGTCTGCGATTTCCCCAACACTTTCCCTTTCCTCTGATCCGAGGACTTGAGCACAGCGCCGGAAACACCGTCTATTGTTGACGAGAGCGGGAATTGCACAAGCGTGTACTGAGTGCCATTACGAGGAAGTACGAAAGGGTGAATCGATAAGAAAAACATCTCTCTCAAATTAGAAAGGTATTCATCCACAGTTACTTCTTTTTCGTAGCTTTTGGCTAGAGAATTTTTTGACTTGTCCATTTTAAAGTAAAGACTTTATAGACTGAGAAATAAGCATAGCTTTTTTTCTTGTAATTTCCCATACGCACACATGGATCTGGATCTGTGGGTGGCTGATGGGTCTTCTGGTGTGGGTTGCTCCTTCTTTCCTATCCAACATCTATCGGTCTTATCTCTCCTCTTTCACTTTGTATGTTACACTATGGTAGTAAAACCTCTAATCTCCGGCAGTTTTTTACCTATTTGTGCTGCATCTTTTACTAAAACTGAACTAGAATTGGGTCTGGGTCTTAGTGCAGAGAAGGGTGTCGACAAGACTACGGTCATTTAGTGCAGGGAAAAAAGCAAGATATAATTAAACAAACAGAAACAATGGATCGAAAGGTAAGGACTTATAAGTGGCATCCTCCAGTCATCATCTCATATACGTGGTGGAAGTAAGAAGAATGGAAAACATGAAAATATAGAGGCTTAATGTTATCGTCCTAAACAACACTCATGTATCTTACTGGACGATGGGAGTACTAGAGACAAGAACGAGTAACACAGTGTGGGTGAGTGAGAGATAAAGAGAGAGAGAGAGAGAGAGAGAGAGAGAGAGAGAGAGAGAGAGAGAGAGAGAGAGAGACGTCAAATGTTTACGGGGTTTATTCTCCAGAGGTGGGGACTAACACAGAAGACTGTGTTAAACATTTACACCTCTTTATGGTAGAAGAATTGCGTGGCAATAAGCTTAAAAACTATTCAAACATCGCATGTTTGGAAAATTCACATCAGGAATCTGAACTCAGACGCCAACAGCGCAGTCAAACCAATTATTAAGCCTTTGTACTTATAGGTATTGTACAAATCGTATACTATTTACTTCCATCGCCCATATACTTTTTGTTTGTTTTTATTTTAGTACGGAGAAGCACGACACAATGGTCATTTAGTGCTGAGAAACAGTAATTCAGACAAACAAAAACAACAGACGGAAAGGAAAGAAGTTGGACTTACTAACCTACTAGTGGCTCTCTCCAACCACTGCTCACAGATATGCGAAGGTGGAAAGCTTTAGATTAAATACATCTCCAAGCCAAGCAAACTTAGAGATAACATTAAAGACCTTTGGGAAATTGGAACATATAAGATACGATAAGATAAGATAGTACTTTATTATCCCAGAGGGAAATGTTCCTTGGCTGTACAGGGCCGTAAAAACACATGCAGGTATACATACAAATTTGAATTATATATATTACTCTCATTAAAATTCAATATGAAAGGAGAAGTAAAGCTGACATGTCCAAACTGGTATGTGCTATGTTAAATGATCATAATTGGTGAAATTGGTGAAATTGTATCGATGTAATACCTTTATCAACACTATTGACCTTAATATGTGCAACATGGAACATATTGAAGAAATTACAATGCCTACCCAGCTGTGCGATGTCAGACAGACGCCGTTCCCGGCTTCCTTCAACGCCAGTTAAACCGGAACAAGATGAAGACTTCCGGACCGCAGGGGACGTCTGCTTGTCATTGGTATCTGTTGCTGCTTTTAATGACTGCACCACACCAGTATGACTATAACGTCGAGGCTGCAGGCTGATGCTCTTGGGATTTGGGCTCTTCAGACTTTTGACCATCTTGGCAACATTAGACGTACTTCCAAGACTGTCGTCTGCTTCCGACACGGACTCGCTCTTCACTTCTTTGCCTTTGTCCTTAGAGCGGCGGAGTTTGAACTTAAAGGTAGGCATCTTTGTTGTTCAAATGGGATTGCGACCGCTTGATTTCTTTGACTGATCGCTGTTCTTTGTGCAGAGAAACTTGGGTCGCACTTTGGCGAAGGCCACTAAGGAAATCCTTGAAGCCAGTTGGATGAACGGTGAACACAACCTGAAATGTAAGATACAATTTTTTGAAAATGGTGAAATGGTATAGGTTTAACACCCCTGTCAACACTTAGGTTATTTAAGAGGCGGGACCTCCGAGTTTAACGTCCATCTCCGAAAGGACCAAGCCAGTTGGGAAAATCGTGTGAAGTGCCTTTCCCAAGGACAACGTACGCGGACCGAGCTAAAAATTATTTGAATGCACACGTTAAAATGCAATTTAGTGTTAGACTAGTTAAAGAAGCTGCACCTTGCACCTCTGAAAAAGGATTTATTTTTTAAAAAGGGGTGCAGAGAGGAACTTTGAAAACGAGCCTCCGGAGATTTAAACCCTGATCGCGTAAGCAAAGTAATGATAAGTCAAATCAATAGAACTAACATTGCGCCTTGGGATGACTCGTGATATTTTGAATTAATGACATTCCACTGTCAAGTCGGAGTTAAGAGAGAGTATTAAGAGAGATTATGCTGGATAATATGTTAGACACGACTGTCTGTTGCAATTTATATGACACCCACAAAATATGTAACGATGATTCAGACTGATGACCATGATTCTGGAATGGCTGATAACAACGTGGATTAACCAAGCGTTTTTATTTTGTTTTGTTTCAGTGAAGGGTACATCGGAACGATAACGGTCATTTTTTTCGCGCTGGACAAAAGTAATAGAAATAAGGTAAAGTTTAAAAAAGAAAAAAGAGGGCCC
Organism: Aplysia californica; assembly: GCF_000002075.1. Classification (NCBI taxonomy): domain Eukaryota; kingdom Metazoa; phylum Mollusca; class Gastropoda; order Aplysiida; family Aplysiidae; genus Aplysia; species Aplysia californica. Next base: position 983,106 of record NW_004797490.1, on the reverse strand, counting down.
ACACTGATGCTTTTCAACCAACAATGTTTTCAGACTTTCGACGGTGAACAAAAAGAAGTACATGCATGTAGAAAGCAGCTATGGTAGGAGTCGGTTAAGTACATGCATGTAGAAAGCAGCTATGGTGGGAGTCGGTTAAGTACATGCATGTTTTACGGCTCAATTGACACAATTTGTGTGGGGCCGGGGGGGGAGAAAAATGCGTCTGAACTAATGTAGCTAAATTTAGTTCATGAAAAGTGAGTAAAGTAGATTGTCTCTGTTTCACAATTATGGTCACTATGTGAT
>NW_004797490.1:981319-982718 GCF_000002075.1 Aplysia californica | reverse complement strand
AGAGAGAGAGAGAGAGAGAGAGAGAGAGAGAATTGTTATACTTCCTGACCACCATCACCACAACCAGGTTTTATCGAAGTCATATCCGGATGATGGTGGACATTCACTTATCGATCAGGCAACGGTTTCAGGCGGCATGGCTAGATGCCGTTGTTGCTAGGGGTTCATGGGATTGGTCATTAACCACGGGATACCATTGCGCGCAGAGTTAATCTGCTTCTAGATTCCATGTTTCTGTAGCGTGCGGCCTCAAAAGATGGGTGTAGTTTTGTTTCTAAGCAACATTTTTCCATACCAATTCAAGCGCAATGAAGGGGTCGAAAGAAAACCCGAATTCGTTTGAATTCCAAATAGATTGGAGTAAAGAATGTTATATTTTTAAAATCTCTAGACAAGTTAGAAGAACGTTTTCGGCATGGAACTCTTTTCTGCAATCGCTGCTTCGCTTATAACACAAAACCACGTTATCAGTTTACGTGAAAAGGAACCAAATGCAAAGCGACCCCACCATTATGTTAAGGGTGGGAATTTGGGCGTTGTGCTGGATAAAGACGCGATTCGAGAATGGATGGCTCCGGGGGATACGCCCAGACAAGTGAGTGCTTTATCGGCCGCTCACGAGGGACTCTGCCAGGGAATCCGTGGGCTCTTAGCGTCCCTTGAAGAGGAAGGGAATTGAGAATGACTGGAGCTTTGTTTGTGGCCTGAGTCAGCCGAGGAGGTGTTGGCACGTGCTCTTGTTAATGCAAGCTCTCGGTATTCTCCTCTTTCTCTTGAGTGCAAATTCTCAATTTGTTCTGTCTATTTAGAATAGGAAGGCAATTTTCCCTCGCTAAGTTATGCATCTCCCAATGCTCATGATGTGGTCAGTTTTTTTAAACTATAGAAATTCACGCACAAATAAAGACAATTTTAGAAGCAGGAACTCCCAGGAAAACGCCAATCTCCGATTGGAATAAGCCACAAAAAAGATGGAAAGCCATGAACATTAATTAACTGTTTAAATTTGTGAATGATCACCAATCGAACACCAATCACCAATGCCGGCATTAAGCGGGACTACGGAGCGAATGACTCTGGTTCGAATCTCAGACGTGGCGATCTGAAGTGGGCCTTTTCGAGGAGTTTTTAAAGCTCTTCACCCTTTTGGTTCGGTCGTATTGGAGATGAAAGTTCAATTGGTCGCTTTTAAGGACAATCGGCCCGACCCAGATTTTCGGGGTTTCAAGAAATCTTGACCTACACCAAAAATGGGCATTGCCCTACCTATAGGAGAAGTTTGGTTTCATTGGTGTGTATATTTGTTTGGTTGTAGAAAAAACTCTTCTTGTCTTTTAAAAAAACTGTACAAGGGGCAAAAAATTTACCTTCGATTTTCTAAAAGCAGCATTTTTCGGGA
>NW_004797490.1:974075-980815 GCF_000002075.1 Aplysia californica | reverse complement strand
ATATCATTATTATCATTATTATTATTTTATTCTCAAGATGATTGTTTCACGATTTGGTAGGGTTTTGCCATAACACGGTACCAACTTTTCCCAAATAGATCGTTTATTACTTATGTTAGAATGTGTGTGGTTCAGAGTCATAAAGCGCTTAAAGATTTCTAAGGATTAGGCCTAGACTTAAAATAAATTCACATTATTATTCTTCTTTATCAAACTGATTGTTTCATGATTTTGTGGGGTTTTGTCATAACACGGTAGTACCAACCTTTCCGAAATATTGAAAGGCATCGTCATGTTGACAGAAAGAATGATCTAGAAATGATCATCTCTCCATCCTCTTTTACGACTGCGACAGTGAGCAATAAAATGCCAAACGGTATTCTTAGAATTACGTGTATTGTGATTAAAAGTATGTTAAAATGGTTTATGCGGTCTTGGTTTGGCAGTAGGCTTGCAGTCTTTCGGAAGTGATGTGGGTTTTTTTTCAAATTAATGGGTTTTTTTTTCCATTGCTCAAATTATATTCTCCTATTTCAATTCTTTCCCTCTCAACAACCCGATCTCGTTGTTTTCAGTATCTCCATTTTTAAATTCTTTTTTGTAAACTGCATAAGGTCATAAGTAGACGACATGATATTGCAAGAGAGAAGGAAAGAAGATAAAAGGAGAAAATTTTAGAGAAGAAAATTTTTCTGTTTCTACCCGGATTCGAACCCGAGACCTTTGAATGAGAGGCGAACACTTTAATCTCTATGTAACGAGAACCTCCGTTTCTCCATTGTCATTGCGAGTGCCAACAACTGTAGTGTACTGACGACAAAGAACATCGTTTCCATTACCTTTTTAAACTTTTGATTGATAACATGACGGCACACCGGCCTCTTAGGTGTTGCGGTTAAGTGCTTCGCACACCCAACCCCCCAAAACAAACAAACAAACAAACGAACAAACAAACAAACAAACAAACAAACAAACAAACAAACATACAAACATGAGTTTCATGTCCATGTGGGGAAAATTTTCTATCAAGGATCTCGGTGTTTCAGATTTCTCTCTGCTGTGACATTGTTTACCTCTCATCTTGGATAGGCGCTGACTGGCAGGGGTAGTGTTGATGGGATGTAAAATAACTGTAATGTGGTCAGAATTTCGTGGGGCCACTAAGTGTCAAATATCTCCTCAACCATCGAATATAAAGTCTCCAGCTTTAGCACAATGATTTTTAAAAAATCAATTTGCCTTAACATATCAATATTTTTTGTAAACCTCGTTACCTCAGAAGTATCAAGTTCTATCTGCCCAATAATCTAGTTTTGAGAAATTTGACGTGAAAATTTTAGTTTCACAATAATTATGTCAAGCTTATTCGAATGCAGTTCTTTGAATATCTTGATAACGACTCGGAATATTCCAGCGATTTTGATAGAGCAGATAATGGATTTGCTTTCTGACCTCATGGTCTTAGTAACTCAAAACGGTCAAAAGTGTCAAATAGAACTTTGAGGTAGCGACCTGTTAGCTGTATTCTAAAAAATTTCTTAATAAATTTAATAGGCCTATACTGATTTTTAAAATCCCCGTCGGTGGTTTTTTTTACAGATTTTAAAAGGTTTACAGATGTGGCAATATTGCTTTTAAAAGAAGAGTCCGTGATTTTTTTTCTTATCGAGAGATTATGCGTATTGAACGCATGTTTTGAGAACCTTTAGTGCAGAAAAAGTGCTTTCTATAAAATTATTATTTTTTGTAACACGCATGCCACTAAAATTTGAGAGCTGTGACGTAGCCATATATATGCGTATACGACATGTGTGTCAGAAGCGGGAAGTGCTGTGAACAATCCCATTTTCCGCGTAAAGGAGATTTACATTATTTCAAATAATATGTATGAAGAAAATGTTTCTTATCTAGGGCAATAGTGGTGAAAAAAAAATTAAGTAAAGATAATTTGATGCAAACCGCTGTGCAAAGTTTTGATGACATTGATTCACCCGTTAAAGAAATATTTGAGAACAAGGACAAGTTGCGTGACGAATTTTTGACCGCCCTGTACATTCAAACATTCGTGTATTATTTTCGCCAAGGAGGATGACGGGGGGAGAAAGAGGGCAGAAAAAAGGGGGAGGGTGGTGTTATTATTATCATTATGATTATTGTACCAATAAAAGGCAAAATACACCCGAAGTGATCGTGCACAGAAGGGTGTGCAAAACAGGAGAAGGACACGCCTTTGAGAGCAACCCGGAAACAGAGACATTAGAGAGGACGGGGACGTCTCAGAGTCTTAGGGATATTATATAAATGCGCACGTGCGTACGTGCGCGCGCGCACATACACTCACACACATTCACACACATTCACACGCACAAACCCAAACACACACATATAATATTGTTTCATTTTCAGCACAATTTCTTCATAATATGTTGTAATAATATTGTTTATATAATATCGAACAACGAATGTAATCACCCTGCATTATTGAGTTCTTTCTGTGCCAGCACCATACCACTCCTAAATCTTACATAATCTATAACCCGGCCCTTCTAATGACTGGTAGTTCCAGCAGTAATTACATCTTCCTTCCTCCAGCGAGGAGCCGCCACACCTGATTGGCATGTATCCATAAATCGATGAAACCTTTTGTCGAGCTCTTCATGGCTCTGTCGCCAAATCCGCGCAGCCGCACTGCGACAATGCGCATGACGTCACAATTCTCATGCCGTCTGCAGTTGCCACGGCAACTGTCCGGGCTGCGGAATCAAGCGAGTGGGAATATTGAAAACATTTGCCGCAGAGTTCCTGAACGATTTACTGGGATCATGATTACGCTCGCAAGCGCGCACCTTCCACCCGGGGCCGCCATCGATTTCCGCAATGCGACTCCTCCACAGCGATGCGCATGTCTAGGCGGAACTGGGCAGCTGAGGAAAACGGAAGTTGAAATCTCGCATGGCGACACGAGAATGTGCGATGGGTGCTGTTGTTGAAATTAAGGTCGTAAAAATGATTGATCAGAACACGTGGTACAGAGCAAATCCTTCTGGGGAACATCACGCGTTTCTGAAGAAGGACACGAAAACATTTTCCTGCATTCATCTCGATCCTTGTGTCAAGGAATGAGCCCCCCGAGTTTTCAATAACTGAGGATATATATTTTGACATGAAAAATATTTGGTTTAGCCATATCCGCTTTCAGAACATCTCTGTTTGGGTGGCTGAGTAGCAGGAACAGTTTTAGGAAGCACTAACTTTCAGAGGAGCATTTCCAAACAGATAATTTTTGTAGATATAAAATACGGGCATATTGTATGTTATTTAAAAAAATAGCGCATACAGTGATGACGTAGTTCGAATGGATATTGGCATCCATATCTGTCATTAAAAGATAGTCAGGAACACGCATAATATGATAAATGTAAGACGATTAGGAATTTAAGAGTGGTTTGCAAAATGTTCTTAGGATTGCCGGGGTAAAGGTGGTAGCAAAAAGAGGCTATCAGTCAAACAACTGCCGCAGTGTGTGTCTTGTAGACGCTTCGTGGCTTTTTATTTACAACTAATCATGGTTTTCGTGTTATTGATTTTTTTTAAGCTAGCATTTTTATTAAATTTTAGGTAAATTGAAAATACAAAATGTTCATGTGTATACCATTACAAAACAGCTTTCCAAGAGGATAACGACAAACATTTTTTAACAATTCTTACTTCTCTAACAAACGACTACAGGAACCTACTGGGTTGCTGTTTTCAGTTCAGTTCTAAACACCCAAAGTTCTATTAATTCAGATAAGAGCGTACCGAAACTGGATATATAGTTCGTCCAACTCAAAAACATTAAGTTTTTGTGTGTGCAGATAACCTTTGCCAGCTAGCACTAATTTATATCCAATTTTAACTGTAGTCTTGTATTAATGTGTCTTAATTAATTAACTGTTAGTAAAAGGTTCTGTCTGAATTTTAATTGGACATATTTTTTCTTTTTCAGTTTGTTAAATTATACTTTATTGAGTAAAAAAAAATGTGATGTCTCACAATGCACCAAAGTTCACAATAATTTGTGTCGTCATAATTTGTATTGTAGAATTAGGCATAATATGTAAAAGGAAGTTTTTTTCCATCTCTTTCTAAATGGGTCCATGCTTGTGTGCAATGTTTTAGTTTTGGAAATTTCCAACCATCATGTGTTCAAGATTTGCTGGTTTCAACCAAATAAAATAAAATAACAACCGTAATGAAATGATATAATCCTGCGCTGCACGTTAAAATAAAATTAATTTGTTATGTTAAACCTCAGGCGGAAGCGCAGAAAAAGGCCACCCTTGGCAGGGAGGCGTACCTTTTTCCTATCAATTTATGAAGTGAAACAAAACTATTGCTTGAAAGAACAAAAAGAAGTGTAAGAATCTGAAGGCTCAATGTAAACGGTATCAAAAGTTATTCGCTTAAAAGAATACTGCTTCTGTGTTGGACTAACTATAAGTCTGAACTTAAAATTTTCCTTTTGACAAATCTGAACCAATAATATTACATCATACCCAGGCAAAGAGCTGGAGCCTTCAGATTCGTTCCAGAGCTCAAAGAGAGCCAAAAAATAACAACGAAAAGGCAACAACAGCAACAGCAGCAACAACAGCAACAACAACAGCAACAACAACAGCAACAACAACAAACACCAGCGTTTTGTGAAGTAGCCTATCAGTTAGGTCTTCGCTGGTGCATGCTGAAAACGTGTGTTCGATTGCCACATGAGGAACGTTTTTGTCTATTTTAGCAAGTCTGCGTGTCTTTCAGCTGAGACGCAAATATCTCATACATCTTAGGGACGGCACTTATATGACCTAATTGTATTACAAGTACCGTAAAACGCTTACTAAAAAAATCAAGCAGCTTTGGTTGACTTTGGCAAGCAGGTTCTAAGCTGGCAAGCTCCTAATTTATGGAAGTTGCGTCGATGGGGGTATTAAACAATTACACTTATGTGGGGGTTACGCAATTAATTACCTAACGCACTCATAGTACACTATGGTGTTCATTAAACAACCTTGTGAACGTAGCATCATCATCATTGCCTTTCTCACCCTGAACCAGGGTATAGGCCACGGACAAACACCTCCCACCTTTCTCTATCCTGGGCTAGCGTCTTGTTGTTATTTCATGTCTTCCCACTTTTCTGTACATCGATATCTGTGATTCTTCTCCATGTTCCACGCAGTCTTCCGCTTGATCTCTTGCCCTGTATGAACGTAGCGGTGACCTCCAATTTGGATGTCCATCTAAGAAAAGACAAAGTCGAATTGGTATAGATCTAATAGTGTCATGAAAACTACCAAAGAACCCCTGCTTGAGTATGTGCCAGGATGTTATCAACATAATGACGCGCACTCTCAAACCTAAATGTTTTGCAACGCGGAGGAATCAGGCGCTCGTCAGTTTTTGGATATGTGGAGTTATTGGTATCATCTTAAAGCTTGTTCATTTGTCTTGTTTTCAGTGGAAAAAGTAACCACCTGTCTTCAATAGAAATTGAAATATTTTCCATTGAAGGGAGTAGGGTTCGTCTGATTTCAGAGGTAAAAATAGAGAAAAAACGACCGTCACAGTTTGATGAATTCCATAGCTGGAAAACCTTGGGAAACTGACAATTTACATTTTTTGCGCCTTTAATCAACGTTTTTCAGTAAAGATCCACATAGAAAGGTGTTTTTAAATGAACAAAAAAGATTTTTTTCCCAAAAGTTTTTTTGTAATGAATAAAAATTGCCAAATGGACGGAAAATCGCCTGTTTCTTCAATTTCATTATTTTGGCGATCGCCTAATTTCATCCCACTGCCTCACAAATACACTCTCATGACGACGTAAAACAAGTTCTCTCTGACGCGCGCGTTATCACGTGGATGTTGTCGTACAGTCTGAATGAGAGCTACCCCCCTCCCCACAAATTAAAACAAAACAAAAAAAACCCTCCAAAAAACAACAACCCAAACCAAAGCAGCTGCAAAAACAACAACAACAACAACAACAACAACAACAACAACAACAACAACAACAACAAAAGCCAAATAAAACAATGACACACCGGCAGTCGACGCAATCTCTCCAACAGTAAAGTAATTACTTAAACATTATTATTCTCGACTATCTTTTTGTGATGGTTACCTTGGTGATATTTCGTCAGCCCTTGTCCTATGCCTTTTCTCTTTTATTTTACCTGATTAGACGCAAAAGCTGTGCTTCCAAAAAGACACAACATTTATAATAATTTTTTAGTACAGAGTGTTTGCTTGTGTTTGAGAATAGAGAGTGAAATGTATCTCCGTAGGAACAGCTATAAGACGCAGTATCTATTCGGAGACATCTCCGACGGAGATAACCAATCAAAATGCTTTGTGCTTCTAGACCAAGTAAAACAATCTGGGGGGAGGGGGGGGGTTCAGGTTTTAACCCATAATTTGATATTTTGCAGTTAGGTTTGAAATTTTCTTGAAAATAATTGATATGCGACAGTTTTAGTGGCCATATGTGTGATCTCTACAGCAAACTATACGCAGTCTGACCCCCAAAGCAGTGCATCTGTGTGCGGGAGTGCGTCTCCGAATAGTTCCTGGGTGCTCGCCAGAGACGTCTCCTAATATCACCTGCCGCTACATAAGGAGCGAAAAGGGAAGAAGGGAGAAAAGAATGCAAGGACACTATGATACCCGTGCATGTAACCTAAGCGGAGACGTTCTAGCGAGCT
>NW_004797490.1:970060-972560 GCF_000002075.1 Aplysia californica | reverse complement strand
TGAAATTCAGTAATGAGGTGAAAAAGCAATAATCGACACATGAATTTGAGTCCAAAAAAACAACAACCCCAGTTCAAGCATCATAGACCAATATTCACGATACAATAAAGACATTAGTGTAAAAAAAAATAACAACCGCTTACCAAGCTAAAAAAAAAGGCACACCCGCCCCCAGCTAATGAGCCCCCCCCCCCCCCCACCTCACCTTCGCCCCACCAAAAACATCCTCCAAAAAACAAAAACAAAAAAACAACAACCCCAAACCAACAAAAGAAAAAAAAAAAACAATCAAATAAAACAAAGGCCAAACCCCGCATCCAAACATGCAAAAATCCACCTTAATCCCCTCTGCCCCCCCCTCCCCAAGTAAAACAATAACAAATTTTAAAAAACAGCAAAAAAAATAAATAAATAAATTAAAGACAACCCCAACAAAACAAAGCGAACAAACAAACGAATATAAAATGTAACATGAAAAAAAATCAGATATGTTCGCTCGACACTCGTTTTCTTATAATGAAATAGTTGCCTTAATGCTCATCTCTAAGAAAATTCAAAGATTAACCTTTGATTCGGTCCACTCTTAGTTGGAATTCGAAATTTTGAAACTAAGATTACCTCTGTTTGACTTTTGAAGAAGTATAATATAATTTTTTTCGAAGTTGTAGCGTCATGATTGGACTATTATAACGGGGCGGACGAATGTTTTTTTCTGCCTTTCTCGAGGCGGCTTTTAGTTAGCGTTCTTTCTTCACACTTTCACTTTCTGACTGGTATATTCTGTGACTACCCCGTCTGATGGACCGAGTTTACAAGTTGAACGTTAAAGTGTGGTATCGATGAAAATATGTCAACTTTTTATGTTTTAGGTGTAGATCGATGCTGTAAATCCCCTGTTAGTCAATAAATACTGTAATTTGTATTTCGAAACTTTCTCTTCACAAACAGTTAATGAAGTAACAAAGAAAAGAGCACATAGTGTCTACGTAGTTCTAACCGGTATATACAGTGAGTAAAATAGGCTACACGTGGTGGTGCAATTCGCTTCCGACCCCCGAAAAAATGCCAACTTTGCTCATTAGGTCATGAAATTCAGACAGCGTTTCTTCACCCTCCCCCCTCTGTCTGTCTGTCTGTCTGTCTGTCTGTCTGTCTGTCTGTCTGTCTGTCTGTCTGTCTGTCTGTCTGTCTGTCTGTCTGTGTCTCTGTCTGTGTCTCTGTCTCTCTCTCTCTCTCTCTCTCTCTCTCTCTCTCTCTCTCTCTCTCTCTCTCCCTCTCTCTCTCTCTCACCCACCCTCACCCGGGGCAGTCGATACTGTAATTTGTATTTCGAAACTTTCTCTTCACAAACAGTTAGCACACACATTGTAGAGATGGAATCTACAAACTCACACTCACAGCAACTTACACTGAAATACGGGGACAGGGTGGTGTCCCTGTCTCAAAATGAGCAATTTGTAGGCTGGTTTGCAGTAATTTGTTTATTTTAGTGTTCACAGAATAGTTTTGACATAGGGCCCAGAAAGAAAAATAATCCCAAACATTATTATCTGATCAAGATGTTTTTGTTTTTAAAAAGTTTTGTACGGTCGTTGGCTTGCAGAAGTGCCATGCAAGGATTCGTGGGCACACGTTGATCAATAAAAGAACTAGAATTTTTTGTTACCGCGGACAGACAAAAGTGAACAAGCAGTAAGGATGCTTAAGGGTAGTGTAACGAGTGAGCACTGATATTGAAAGTGGCGTCGGTAATCTAGTCATGTTACGCTACAGGACTCGTAATCGTGGAGTTGCAATTTCGGGTGGTTCGAGCCTCAGGCCCGACCTTGTATCCTACACTTTACACTTTTTTTGTTTAAATTATTTTTAGAGTGAGTACGCGGCCATAGATAGCAAAATATCTTGTCAGTATGTTATTGTTCTAGCGCCAATAATAAAAACAATGTCAGCTTGTATGCTTCCCAGAAAGTTGGGATTGTTTCAGAGCGCTATCAGGTCTGCTGCGGTAATAATTTAGATTGTAAAGCGCATAGATCTAGAGCTTGCTGTTGAGCGGGAATTTGCTCTATACAAAAGCTATCTATTATTATTATTATTATTATTATTATTATCATTATCATTATTATTATTATTATTATTATTATTATTACTATTACTATTATTATTATTATCATTATTATTATTATTATCATTATCGTTATTATTATTATTATTATTATTATTATTATTATTATTATTATTATTATTATTATTATTATCAATTTATCATCATCATCATCATCATCATCATCATCATCATCATCATCATCATCATCATCATCATCATCATCATCATTATCATCATCATCATCATCATCATCATCTTTATTAATACTATTATTATTATTATTATTATTATTATTATTATTATTATTATTATTATTATTATTATTATTATTATTATTATCATTATTATTATTATTATTATTATTATTATTATTATTATTATTATTATTATTAT
>NW_004797490.1:968659-969934 GCF_000002075.1 Aplysia californica | reverse complement strand
TATTATTATTGTTACATGTATTATCATTAAAGGAGCACATATAGACAATAGACACACCCGCTCACTACCCTCCTCACCGATCTGTAAAAGTCACCAAAAAAAAGGGCGTGGGAACAGGTCATGTACCCACGGAAACTATTCATTCCACACCTCCCCTGGCACTCCTTTGTGAGTTGTGTTATTATAAACTTGCTACCCGCGTCACGCGTGGTTTCAGCACAACCACAGAGCGCTCAGGGTCTATTGCTTTCGATCACCACTACAGCCACTACTAATTAACGACAATTTCATTGGCTTAGCGTCTTTGGAATATACTGGATAAAAATAAAAACGAACCTAAACAAATTCCACTTTATTGATCCCCTTGAGATTTTTGTTTTACAATAGCGTAAATAAAAACACCAACATTAATACATGGATATTACACAATATCAGAAGCATAGACAATCCACAATTAACTAATTGCGTCTTTAGGTCATTCCCAAAGGGGGGACATTAACATCTCGAGTTCTATACACAGTAGAATTGTGATTGTAAATGGGCTGATTCATCAATGTCATGCTCATAATAACTGTGTCTGACCTGCAGCAGGGAACTGCTGTTATTTCCTTATCCTTACTATCGTCATTTTCCCCTCTACTTCTTTTGTATGTTTGTCACACTCTTGTGAACCGCTGTTTCTGGGGTGCCTTGATAGTCGAAGCAGACTTTGTGCTGTTGAAGCTAGGCCTCGAAAGGTGAGCAGAGTAAGTCTGATTCCTTGTAAGGACTTAACTCTGTTGACATCCACCCCTTGGCGCTCATATGACCTTATGCACTTGCGAGCGCCGTAAAACCTCTACTAAAACAAACATAACTAATTTCTGGTCGTCACTGTGCAGCGCTCTGTTGTAGAGCTAGGGTTACTGTGTTCTGATGAAGTCTTAAACCTTTCCCCATTTTTTTCCATTAATACTCGCGGTCGCAGTAATAGGATTCACAAGGCATATTATTTCAGGCAAATTACACTCTGTGGCACCTGATGACGCAGGCAAAGTTATTTTTAAAAGACGACTCAATCATCTTCAGCGGAATGCATAGAGTTACCCCCCTTTAAACTAGAGTCCGTACGAGGTAACGTGACACGGACACATTTGCGTTTGCTGGCGGCCATTTTAAATGTGGCTAAAAAGTTTGTTTACATGTGAGTGGGTGTGTCTCTGCTCTTAGTCTTACGTGTTTTATTTGATTCTAACGTTATGTTTTGATTCAAAGCGATTCTCTTAAAGGTGCAAG
>NW_004797490.1:965920-967741 GCF_000002075.1 Aplysia californica | reverse complement strand
GGGAGGTTCCCATGACACCCACATCTTTTCATACTTCTTTTTAAAAGTTCTACAGGCCCTATACGCTTTGATTCGGTCAATAAGAAATAAACCACCTCGTAGATAAAGTGCTGATGAACAAATAAAGGTTGTTTTTGGGGTGTTTTTTTTAAAGCCCATATCTCTATCTCAATCTATTTAATAATACATTTATTTGTAGATCTAGTTGTAGAAAGAACGCCGTATTATTGCAATTTAGTAATTTAGATATAGTACGCCACGGCGCCCATGTAAAAAAAAAATCAACAAGAACCAAGCCTCGCCAGTCGCGATTGAGAGAGAGAGAAAACATGCCTAGCCCATTGCTTTAGCATGAACTCCTTCACACAACTTGCCACAAAAAACATGGCGGACGCCGCTGTCAAATGTGGCCATCGCGCAGCGAGGCGAGAGAGGGGCGTGCTGTATCTAGCAGTACTATAGTGTACATCTATGGCGGAATGTCACCACAGTTTATAGATAGAATTTAAAATCTTAGTTATTTCAGTAGCTAATTTTTCTGGTGTAACAATCGCTCACTTGAAACATTGTTTAGCCTTGCAGTGTAACCTTAAAAAGGCGTAAAAGGGGGGGGGGGGGCGGATATGATGTTCTTTAACAAGCTGCCTGTGTGCCTTTAGCACGACATACTCGAGCTATGGGCCTAGACCAGTAGAAAAATGGTCGCTTTTAAGCGCAAGTTGGCTATCCCGAAAAACGCTGTTTTGAGAAAATTGAAAGTAAAGTTATTGAACCTTTGCTCAGTTTCTTTAAAAAACAAGGACAAATATAAACACAAATGAAACTAAGTTAGGGCAGTGGCCACTTTTGGTGTAGGCCAAGATTTCTGTAAAACCCCGAAATCTGGGTTAGCCCGCTTGTTCTTAAAAGCGACCCCATGACCTTTGTCCTGCCTATCCGATGTAATCTACCTTCCAGCAACATCACTGAACTTCTGACATAGCAAATTATGCACTCATCTAGAGCAGAAATTACGCTAACAGACAAAACATTTAAATGGCTGAGCTCAGCGCTTAGACCGCCATGTACTGCTTTTGACCACCACTACAATCCCGAATAACAATTGGCGACAGTTTTGCTGTCGCTTCTTTGGAATATATCTACTGAATATAGATTGAAAACTGAAATAAATTGCTCTCTTTTAGCAATTTGTTTTGAAATAGCGGACATAAATACACAAACGCATTTATACACAAGTGCATGAATGACACACAACGTCACAAACACAGACAATCCAAGTCTTTCAGCCACACTCCTGATCTTATGGTAGGAAAGATCTACACCTCGCCTTCTCGGAAAAGGGCGAAAAATCTCTGAGGTCCCGTGTGCAAGTTGCGCACGTTAAAGATCCCTTGGTGGTCCCAAATCGATAAGAACTGAAAATGTTTAACGTAACGTGTCCCGCGCGCTCATATGACCTTATGCAGTTGCGAGCGTCGTAAAACACTTACTAGCAAAATAACAAAAAAAACAAAAAAAAAACAAAAAAAACACCCCTAAACAAACCAACAAACCATCATCGCCCTTCGCTACTGTGCAGCGTACTGAGTAAGGGTTATCGTTTGTTGTTCAAGGACACACCCCATGCGCGGTGAGCATCCCCTACAAACTGTGTTTTTGGACCAAAATTGAGGAGTGGACGATGACGTTTAAAAGAAGTTTTTTTTTGGAATACAATGGCTCAAATCTGGAGTACAGTCAAAACTGTCTAAGACATCCACCCATGGTGGAGGGGAACAGTAGTCGCCTTATACGGGGTGCCCACTACAGCTGGATCGGGCC
>NW_004797490.1:963012-965463 GCF_000002075.1 Aplysia californica | reverse complement strand
TTATCTTATCTTATCTTATCTTATCTTATCTTATCTTATCTTATCTTATCTTATCTTGTCTTATCATGTGTTAAAAAACACACGGGGAAGAGGGAAGTGGCTGTTTGTACAGGCATTTGTCTTATACAGGTGACTGAAAGATGAGGGTCTTCATCATTTATTCACAAAGCTGAATAGCGATCAAAATCTACAACTCTATAAATTCTCAAGCTCTAAACCATGTTGAAAGGAATATTGAAAGCTAATTTTATCTAAATTTTGATAACTAAAGAATGTGTGGTTTCTTCTGAAAATTGATGCAAAGACCGGCGCCTCCAGAATATTATATAACCGAGATTTCCCGTACGAAAAATGCATGTTGACAAATAGCTAAATGGATTAGTTACATACTGTGTTACTGGCCATTTTCACATTCATTTATTTCAGCAACTACTGCCACAAATTTCTAGCCACAACATTGAGTTCTTTTACCTGTGCTCAAGTCAACGTTCTTGCAGAAAGATTGGGTTTCGTGACAACTTCGTGTAAAGGTGGGCTATCGCTACATTTATTTTTAATGTCCTAACCCAGCGCTGAGTTATTTCCCTTCTCTTAGGTGAGGTTAAATTAACTATTATTTTGCAGAAAACTCAGGGTTAGGGACATAATACTGGTATCATACAGAAAACAACAAAGTGGAAGTGTTAAATAAAGACAATCTTAGATTTTAGTACTTGTTGTTTGTAATTATTTGTACATTTTTGTATTTTTGCACGAACGTCATTTTGAAGACAGGGCAGTTGGCCTGGTTCTGTTATTATGAGTAAGGAGGAGGGTTGCCTCGATCCTTTTTTTCAAGGCCATCAGGAGCTGCGTAGACACTCGTTGTAATTGATTTGCCCACGAAATATTATGTTCCCCTAATTTCAATACAAGATTGCGAACTGTTGTAGCAGAATGCTCGTCTTTTACTTAAAGCGGCCAAAAACCTAAGGTCGAGTGTCCACCAAACCAGAAAGTGACCGACTGTAAGTCGTCCGTCTCTCGGGAAATCAGTAGTTGACTAAGAGCGCTGTTTATTACCTTAGCAATCAGTGTGAAAATTCCGTTTGGGTGTGTTCATCAAAACAACACGACTCCTTCCGACAAACGACGGGTTGGTTGTTAATGATGTGTGAGACAGAATGGTGAAATCAGGCGCTTGTCAAAATAATGAAATTGAAGAAACAGGCGACTTTCCATCGGTTTCGCAATTTTTATCAAATTTTTTTTTTTTGGCTAAACGTCTTTTATGTCCATTCAAGAACACATTTATGTGTGGGTTTTACTGAAAAACGTTGATTTAAGGCGCAAAAATGTAAAATTTCAGTTTTCAAGGGCTCCCCAGGTATGGAATTAATCAAACTTTGGCGGCCATTTTCTCTCTATTTTTACCTCTGAAACCAGGCGAGCCGGACCTCCTTCAATCTCAAATATCTTGACTTTTATTAAGGATAGTCGTGTATTTTTTTGCATTAAAAGATGGTCAAATGAACAAGCTTTAAATGATACCAATAACTCCAGATGCCCAAAAATTGACAAGCGCCTGATTCTACCGCGTCGTGACTCATATACCGATTGAGGCATTTTAGTTGGGCCGTGTGGTGACCCATCACCATAAGCTGAGCCTAGTCTTAACAACATAAGTTCATGATGAAAAATCTAATGCCATGTTCGTATTCGTAATCAGAGCCTAGAGATCAGCAGTCCAAGCGTAAAAACCCCCTGGTTTGAGTGGTGCAATTGAATAAATTCTAAAAAGATATTAATAAATCAAATCAAACAAATATAAACAAATCCTCCTTTTATTTCTTATTCCCACCATGCGTTCTTTGACCTTTGGATTCTTTCTAACCTGATACTCAAAAATGACACAGTGTCACCAGAGCTACTCACACGTTGTTGGGTTCGCTCGCCGTACACGAACCGACGGAATTGTTTCCTTCATACAAAAAAACCCAAACAAAAAAACAAAACAAAAAACAACAACGACAACGACAACAAAAAAACACTAAACAAATACAAACACAAACAAACAAACAAACAAAGTCGGATCGTTCCTGTATTGGTGGACACGCGGCCTAACTATTATACCACAGACATCAGTTATCAAAGACGAGTGTTGATGTCCATGCACGTTGTTCCGCTGTTAGATGAGTGCATTTGCAGTGTCTGAAATTCAGTGATGTTGCTGTTGTTATTTTTGCTGTTGTTGTTGTTGCTGTTGTTGTTGCTGTTGTTGTTGTTGTTGTTGCTGTTGTTGTTGTTGTTGTTGTTGTTTTTGTTGTTGTTGAAATGTAGATTACATCGGGTAGGCTGGACAAAAGGTCATGTTTCTATTGAATAGAATAGGCGGGAATTGGTACCCGGACATAGACAGCGAAAGATCTTGTCAGTATGTTAGTGTTTTAGCGCCTATAAATGGCTGCTTGG
>NW_004797490.1:953366-961883 GCF_000002075.1 Aplysia californica | reverse complement strand
AGGCAGGGCAATGTCCACTTTTGGTGTATTTCAAGATTTCTGGAAACCCCCGAAATCTGGGTTAGCCCGCTTTTCCTTAAAAGCGAAAAGATTGTGTTACGACGCGGTGGAATCAGTCGCTCGTCAATTTCTGGGCATAAGGAGTTATTGGTATCATCTTGAAGCTTGTTCATTTTTCTTGATTTCAATGAAAAACTGCCCATCTATCTCGAAGAGAGGTCAAGATTCTTGCGATTGAAGGAGGTAGGGGTTGCCTGGTTTCAGATGTAAAACTTTGGAGAACATGGCCACCAAAATTTGGAAACTGCCATAGATTGAGGGTCCTTTGGAAATGAAAATCTACAGTTGTTGTGCCTTTAACCAACGCTTTCCTGTAAAATACACGCTAAAATGTGTTTTAAATAGCCATATAAGGTTATGAGCAGAAAAACAAAAACTCAAAATAAATTTGACTCACCGATGAAAAAAAGCCGTTTTCTTTGATTTAATTATTTTGAGGAGCGCCTGGGTTCACCACGATGCTTCACAATTGTTCCCCAAACCCGTAGGCCACACACACACACAGCAACAACACAACAAGGCATGAGTGAATTATTTCTGTTGGTTTAATAATAAGACAAAGCTGGCCTCACAATCGTGTGGCTTCAAGACGAAATAAATGGTTTCAAAAAGTGATGAGACCAATCCCACTCCAATACTTTTAAGTCGAGAACAACAACAACAACAACAACAAAATGCACACTTAGCTCATGCCAGCATGATTGAATGAAAAGGTTTAACGTCATGACCGATGCACGTAGGTGAATTCACGGGTGCGTTCAGCAACCATGCATAGGAAACATTCACGTTGAAATGCACTTGTGATTTTGACAGTACATCTTAATTAAATGAAAGAGGCAAAAATTCACTGGCTGGACACCATCATAATACATTTAGTAAGTATTCTGGAGGAGAATCGAACAACAACCAAGCGACTGTTTAAAAAAAAAAGTTTTAGTAAGTGTTTTACGGTACTTTCAAAACAATAAGGTCATATAAGTGCCGAAGAATAGAAGTGTTACAAGAGAGTAACATACACAAACAAGGAGGAGAGATAAGGACGATAGACGATAGGAAAGAAGGAGCAAACCACAACAGAGCACCCGCCAACCACCACTGAGAGACCGTGAGGTCAAGAAAATGAAGACGGCTGTGGATTGAACACACTATTAGAAAGCCAACCCACAGTGTGACAAGGTGAAGCCTGAGATGGAATCACCAAGGGAAATTGAAGAAAGGAAGTCGGGGATCTACTAAAGAATGAGATCTGGAGGCAGACTTCAGATAGATGGGGCAAGGTCGGCTGAAAGTAGAGAAGATGGTCCTGAACAGAGAGAGGAGTTGAGTCCTTTTTGCGACCTTTATACAACACAAAGGTGAGAAAGGCAGAGAGAGAAATAGAGAGAGAGAGAGAGAGAGAGAGAGAGAGAGAGAGAGAGAGAGAGAGAGAGAGAGAGAGAAAGAGGGGGGGGGGAGAAATACCCTTTTAACGCCCCCCCCCCTCCCTTAAAAAACCCCACAAAAAAACAAACCCCAACAACCCCGAACACACACAAAAAATAACATTAAAAATTTAAAAAACGCACAAAAAAACAATCCCCCCCCCAAAAAACAACAACCCGACAACAACAACCCCAAAACAAACCAGGTGACTTTAAAGCGTTGAGGATAGGGGTCAGTTCACTGAACCGCGTTGAAAGTGGTTGAGGTTAGGGATGGGTTAAGGTGAAGGTGAGAGGTTAGGGGACAAGGGTTGGGAAAAGGGCTTGGTTTCAGGCATCTAGTTCTGTGTTTTTTGTTGCTAAGGGGGTGGAGATAAAAAGACGGAGGCACGAAGAACGGTCACAGTAAGCCAGTCACACTGGGCTAGGTTGAGGGGAACATGTTGGGTCCAAATTGCAAACCATGTCGTGGTTTCTGAACGGACCCGAAATTCTTGGTGCATTTGCGAAGAAATGTTAAAAATTTAAAACCATGTTAAAAGCGGCACAAAAGCTACGAAACAAACATGAAACCGCACTGTTATAATTGTCAAAAAGAGGCAACGTTTAAAAAAATTGCACACTATACTGTTTTTATGTGGAAACAGTAATATGAAAGGCATAATGAGCTACAAAATGATTTGGGAAAAGGAGAAAAATATATCACGCAATGTAAAGCCACATAATATTATCATGTATGTATATAAAGGTGACAATATCATTAAAAAAAAACCTGTAAGCAACTACTAGGATTCGTAGTTGTAAAATAGTTGAGATTATAAATATACTTCACGTATAAAGGGTCTTTGAGATTCTGAGTATACGGTAATGCTTCATCAATCAGAGATTCAAGAAAAATTATAACAGAAACAGAAACCAGAGAAAGATCAATGTACAACAATGGGAATACCGATGCAGGTTTTAAAAAGCAGTGTGTAATTTGTAATTGGAAATAGATTTACCAACAGTATGCGAGGAAGATAAGACAAACGAGCACATTAAATAAATAATATCAGCTTTGGACATGAAAGAACACAATAGAATAGAGGAAGGTCACGCCAAAGGAATAAACACAACGCTGCTATTCTAAAGACCTGAAGCATACAAAGGCTTACTTTGCACAATTTGAACATTGATGATAATGCACACTGGAAGTGCCAAAACTTGGGCGACCAGTCAAATGGGGATTGCCTGGAGATTCTAAGGGTTTGAGGAATGGTTTACTTGTTTGAGTAAAGAGAAGCACATCGACGCAATAATGGTCATTTAGTGCTGCCAAAAAGTAAAACAGACAGACAGGAACAACAGAGGGAAAGTAAAGAAGTAGGACCTATCAGTGGCGCCCTCAAACCACCGGCGTTGAGGAATGGTTTTAATATCGACAGCTTAATGCAAATAAAATAAAACATAGTTTTGCTGGTATGGAATTGGGTTAAGTTCACTTTCAACATGGCAATATAACAAAACCGACTGAATATCTTATTTTAACGTTCATTTTTAAAATGTTATCAATCGTAGAGGGCGGGGAGGCATGTGCACCTCCACCAAAATACAAATAGGAGATTAGAATCACAAGTTTGTTACAAGCTGTTCTCGATCCTCTTCATAGTTTAAGACAGGCCGTGCTCAGCAAAGTAATATAATTCTTAAAAGACTACAACAATAACTGACACGATAAGCGAAAAGAAATATTAACTGACCCCCCCCTCAAAACGGAATCTATGTCAAAGCACTTGTGGTATAAAACAGTACTACTGTCCTGAGAGTTTCCTCAAATTCCTTAGTGACAGATTGGTTGACTTTTGGCTAAACTGTGTGGTCTATTTCCTTCAAGGAACAGTACTTCTAGACATCCATCAGGACCACCTCATAGAATGTACCAACAAAAACGGAACAGCATCAAAAACAAAAGAGTTAACATAGGATTATTGACTTTTTAAAAGACTCAAACAACTATATACTAAAGCGAAATATTAATGAGAACCCGCAAACTTCAGTGCACCATATTGAAAAACGGTATGTATTTTTAAACTGAAGCTCCAGATTAAACCAAGACACAACTTTGTAAATGGACATATTCCTACCACGGAAACGAAAACAAAAATGATATTTATGACAGCACCAAATAACGATAGCAAAGAAACAGACTTTAGAAACGTTAACAGCTTTTCAAACAAAGACCACGCAATGTCAAAGAGAAACAGCAGCAGAAGTCGGACACACGGAACAACGCCGTCGACAAGAAAAGGCGTAACATAATATCTAAGGCCATTACACGTACAAACATCGCGAATACAATTAACAATTTTGTTCCATCAAACCATCATTGTCAGGATTTGGGTCTTTAAACATTATTGCGTGTCAGAAAAGCTGTAGAGAGGAAGAGCCCGAAACAGCGACTCATTCTCTCCTGATGATCTCCAGGCTAGAGTCCGGGTTACGGAGCGTTCGGCTGTGAGCAGTGCATACGGCTGATTTAGACTATAGTATAGCGAATGATCTGCCTAGAAATTTGTATAATAGAGGGAAAACCGAATTTCCGACAAATAAAACAGAAGGATTTTATCGTTTTATCAGAACCACACCATCAATAAACAGACTGTTTGCAAACACATTTCCCAACTGATGGACTCACGCATCTAGCCAAGCACCCATGCACACACGCTTACACACAGGCATACATACAATGACCCAGCCACGTCGAGGACACGCACACGCACACGCACACACACACACACACACACACACACACACACACACACACACACACACACACACACACGGCACTCTCACACACACACACACACGCACACACACACACTTAATACACACATACATAAATCAGTCGATCGATCGATTTATGAACAAAGATGGAAAGATAGATACATCAATCGGCAGAAAGGTAAGCCAATTGTTTATGAGCTGAATGTGCAGACATGCATATCGATAGATATACACACATGTATTATAGAAACCGTTACATCTCTTCAATACTTCGAGCATAAAACACAGAAACAAAAAACCCCAGCCAATAGGTATTGTTCTCAATCTGTTAAGCCGTGCACATTAGGCCTACGCTACCTTGAAATCACAAAGTTCTATCTGCTCAGTGCCTAGTTTTTACATTCTTAGAAATTTGAAGAGAAAAATTCTGAGTTTCACAACATGTCAAGCTTTTCCGAATGTATATTCCTTGAATAATAACATCTTGATAACGACTCCGAATAATCTTACGATTTTGATGAAGCAGATAGATTATTTTGGTTTTGAACCTCATGGTCTTATTAACTCAAAACGGCCTGAAATGTCAGATAGAACTTTGCAATCTAAGGTAGAGAGTAGTCTTTCTCCTCTTAATATGGTTTCTTAGGATGTTGTCTTGGTATGATGTTTTCTTTAAAAAAAAATTTAATCACGGTGCCTCAAAAATATAAATACGAATGAGTCCAATAAGACAGGAAATTGAAATCGAAAGCCTTTTGAAAAAAAGGAGAATAAAACTATGAAACAGAACAAAAACCCGTGGTTGTAATAATAATGTGTTATTAATTTGGTAGATACAAAAAACAACAACAAATAGGATACAAAGTTAAAGGAGACAACTCTACTTTACTATGGATTTCCAGAATTGCATCCCTTGTCTTGAGACCACACCTTGAGCAATGAGAGATTGCTCGCCTGGGCATAACAAACTATTATAATAATGACCCCCCAGCCCCGTACCCTCGAAAAGAGAACCTTTTGCCAAACCAAATTTTTGTATGCATTTAGTTTGTCGGGGATAAATAGATGATTATCTGAATAATTAAATAATTCTTCTTGGCGATATGAAGGTAATGAAAGTATAAAGCTTTTAAAATAATTTGTAATGCGATAGGAACGGCGAAATAGTAATGCGATATGAATGAAAGTTTAGAAGAATTGAAGAAAAAACAAACTGTACTAACCATTGTCATGCGCGTTATTATTGGACGTAAGAAGAGATCAATGTAGACAACATTGTTGTACAAATAGATCAAGTACATCAACTATTTACCAAATAAATATTAAAATTCAGAAAAAAAGCTCGCAATGAGCAAGTTAATTTGTACAGTCCACACACTGAAAATGTATAGAGTTGCTTGGTGGTATCCGTAGTATCTCCATCTTGGTTAATAGGA
Organism: Aplysia californica; assembly: GCF_000002075.1. NCBI lineage: Eukaryota > Metazoa > Mollusca > Gastropoda > Aplysiida > Aplysiidae > Aplysia > Aplysia californica. The sequence goes on along the minus strand of NW_004797490.1, from coordinate 956,203 downwards.
GCTGTGTGACCTAATTTTGCCGAAGTCGAAAATAATATACTGCATTGCAATGCGGTGCCGTAACGTTATTCACGAAAAAATTTATGTACTAAAATACTCCTATAAATATTTATTCAGAGGAAAGATAATATTAAGTCATTACCTGTACTTTTTGCTTCATATATTGCCCTTTATTACACTGCAACTTGGAAAAAATTTCGTGAAATACTAAACCTTCCCAACTTGAAAAGAAATGCTTGAATCACGCATTAAAGTGTGTGTGTACAAGTCATGATGAAAACACTACTAGTAATAACAACACACGCACACACACACACACACACACACACACACACACACACACACACACACACACACACACATACACACACACACACACACACTCACACCCTCACACACACTCTCACACACATACACACATGCACACACATATACACTTACTCTCTTTCACACATACAAATAGACAAACACACAAACACACACAGCATAATTATACAAAGCTTAGATAGCAATGTAACGTGTAAATCCTTTATCTGACACTTGCAAATATTTGTCTTGTAAATACTGTAACAGAGCGGTGTCAATGCTTAGAAAACACTGCACATACCCAGTATAACGCAAACAAAGGTTCATAAGAATCGTTTGGTCGGAGAATGAGTCATAACATGGAAGAAAATCAATTTCCCAGCAATTTCCTCAAAGTTAGTTCACATCTAACACACAGAAGTTTGAAATAAGTTATTACAAATGTTAAGGGTGGACCTGATTTTCGATTTCTTCTAGCTCTGCATAGACTAGAGATACTAAAAACTAAGCCGTGTGCATACCTACGGATTGGTCGAAATAATAATGACCATTCAGCTTTCATGCAAGCCCCTGAGAACTGCCGGGCTGAACCAAAAGACGTGGCACAAATACGAATTGTCAAACTTCGATCTGCACTTTAGGAACATTTATTCCGCACGTTTTTGTTTCAGACCAGATTCGAATATCTCCCAGTTTGTAATAACACAATTTGGTCACCTAAGATTAAATCATTTGAACGTTTCTCGGCCAGTGACAAATCTGATTTAAGGGGATATGATTATCAAGATAACTTCGATTCCAGAGGAATATTAGAAACGTTCGTTCGGGCCCTAATGATTTCCAGGGGCTATCGTTATTGAACATATCTTCTCATTCATGTAAATGGGCTTCCAACCCTGTCTGTCAGGGCCAACCCGGGATAAGCTGGATACAGCATCCCAACAAATTTTCACCTCACCCGGGAATCGAACTCGGGTCTCCTGCGTGCGACTGGCTACACAATGCCTAACCGCTATACCACAGACGCCGGTTGAAATTATCTACAGGAGTCTTTGAATGCTAGGATCATAATTTGATCTCTCAAACAGAAAATTAGACAGGTCTGATGAAGTCATTTATTTGCTTTCCATTTGATTAAAACCACTGATCATTGGCACACAATTATTTTGGACCCATTGCTTGCTTAAAGAAATAGTGGAGGGGAATCGTTATCTTTTTAACGCGGCACAGCCCGACGTCCGAAACCTACGCGACCAAACAAGCACGACTAATTAAATATTTGTGCATCCCGCGTATTACTATATCTATTTACCAACACAGTTACAAATTATTCTTAGGTCTCGTATTTTTGCCAATTCTAGTAGCAAAGAAAAAAATCAACTAAAACGAGTTCATGGTTTGTATAATTTAACACACAAATAATAGTTACATCTCCCCCCCCCCACCCCTACACCGACTCCAAGAACAAAATAATAAAGATCACTGATATCCACTGCCGGGAAAACAACACTATCTGAGTCTAAATTTTACGTCTTAATTTATAGAGCTTCAAACGGTGTATGTCAGTGCTTCTTCGATTTCTGCATACGAGGAAGCAATGATGTATACATTTTGTTCACACTCTGGATTAAAAACAAACAACACCCCAACATGAATTAAAAAAAAAAGAAAGAAAAATCAATCCTCCCCCACCCCCGAAAAAAACCCCTCAAATCCACCCCTGTTGTTTATTGTATTTTCTTTTGAATTTCAAGCGACCAGGAACGTTGTAAGATGTCTTTGTAAACCCTGGACAGTAGGGTCTGACGTCATAGGTTCATGATCTCTTGGCATCCGTAAGGAATCATGTGTGAGGCTACAGGTTGTTTTTGCTCGGGTCTTGGGGGCCATTGCTGTCTTCTGAAGTCATCATGCGAATGAATTCTGAAACGCAGAAGGAGAGAAGATCTAGATTGTATTCTTCACATAATTAGATATCCGCATCGAATAACATAATGTAGATTTATTCGTCCCTCACAGGATTGCGTAGTCTCTCAGCCCCAGCGGGGCTTTTTAAATGAATAATTTGGAGGAGACAGTTTGGCATAATATGAGATAATGCACATACTTAAATACACTTACTTTCGCATTGCCTTCTTAAATTCCTACCCCCGACACCCTTTCCCCCCTGTAACTGAATACATAATATACATATTATATTTACATACATTTTTTACTCTCATACTCACAGAGTAACAAGTCTAATTGTGAAATTGTATGGGTTTAAGGGCTGGTGGGGCACCTAGAAATCTTGCTTTGGCGCCAATTTATGCAAATTGGGGTTATTACAAATTATAGTACCTGGACATTTCCTGAACAATTATCCAGAAACGTATGTAAGCTTTGCTACACCCTAAAGCTGTCTTTTTTGTCCAAGTGTTTCTGCAAAAGCAGATGTTTTCCAGTCAGTTCTTACCTTTATCGGCTGTTTTCTCACAATTCTATTTTTTCACACATTATCCCATTTTTCTGCCCTGTTTCTTGTTCAATTT
>NW_004797490.1:952142-953266 GCF_000002075.1 Aplysia californica | reverse complement strand
TACTTAAATACACTTACTTTCGCATTGCCTTCTTAAATTCCTACCCCCGACACCCTTTCCCCCCTGTAACTGAATACATAATATACATATTATATTTACATACATATTTTACTCTCATACTCACAGAGTAACAAGTCTAATTGTGAAATTGTATGGGTTTAAGGGCTGGTGGGGCACCTAGAAATCTTGCTTTGGGGCCAATTTATGCAAGTTGGGGTTATTACAAATTATAGTACCTGGACATTTCCTGAACAATATCCAGAAACGTATGTAAGCTTTGCTACACCCTAAAGCTGTCTTTTTTGTCCAAGTGTTTCTGCAAAAGCAGATGTTTTCCAGTCAGTTCTTACCTTTATCGGCTGTTTTCTCACAATTCTATTTTTTCACACATTATCCCATTTTTCTGCCCTGTTTCTTGTTCAATTTCAATGTAACTTTAACAGCATGCCAACAACACCTAGTTCTAAATTTTGGCTTGCTGAATTTTTGATTAATGTAGTAGTTTTTGATTTATGGGCTTAGAAAGCATGAATTTTCCATTTTTTTCACTTTTTTTTGCAACAACCCAATTGTAAGTGTCATAAAATAAAAACTAAAGCATATGTCAAAAATCCAACTAGCCAAATTTAAGACCTATATGTTAACTGTTGGCATGCCAAATTAGAAGTTAATCGGTTAATAAAATAAGGGAATAAAATGGGATTGAAAAAGGTATACAAAATCCAATATGGCCGCCGTTTCCAAAGCAAACGATTCAAAATATACTTTTTGAAATATAGATTTCAAATCCCCAATAGCACACAATGTCCCACAGCAAATATGGGCACTCTAGGCCTTGTAATAACCAAAATAGACCTCAGGTGCCCCACTAGTCCTTAACATCCTTTGCAACCCTAAAAGGTTGTTCAAGAGGCGGGACAAGAGAATTTTAACGGCCATCTCCAATAGAACCGAACAAATGGGACAGTTAGTATATGGTGCCTTTCCCAAGGACACAATGTTGGTCCGATCTAGGTTTGGAACCCCCGAATCCTCAATCTCACGTGTACAAGTCCAAAAGTCAAAACACTACACAACAGACGCCACCCACTAACATATACACACCTGGCACTTCACACACACAC
>NW_004797490.1:948612-951447 GCF_000002075.1 Aplysia californica | reverse complement strand
TTCGCTCCTCCTCCTCCTCCTCCTCCTCCACCTCCTCCTCCACCTCCTTCTCCACCTCCTTTTCTTCTGTCTGTCTGTCTGTCTGTCTGTCTGTCTGTCTGTCTGTCTGTCTGTCTGTCTGTCTGTCTGTCTGTCTCAGAATTGACCACGACAGTGTGTTTCGGGCAACTGCTCACGTCACATTCACACCTTGAAGGCATCCGTAATTTCTTCCAGTTCGTGTTTCTCTGACTTCTTGGACATCATGGATAAGAACTCGTTGAATTCGATCGTTCCGTTTCCTGGGGAAGTAATAATAATAATAATAATAATAATAATAATAATAATAATAATAATAATAATAAATAGCATTTGTATAGCGCAGGTCCCCACTCAAAAGCAAGCTCTATGTGCTTCACACTACTATCATTACCCCAGCAGACCATAGAATACTCAGAAACATTCTCAGCTTCTCGGGAAGTAGGAAGAAATCGTGACATGGATACGAGAAACGTGAGAGAAAGTTAATATTCATAACTGTCGGCATCTTAGACAGCGTTGTAGTTTTCACTATCATCTTTGCCAATCTATATAGTTTAAATTAAATTTAGATTACACAGCCTCATCGGCTTTGTTTACAGTATCGTATCTTTGTAAAACGTGACATTCCGTAGAATTTGTATAACAGTGACAATTAGTGTGGCATCAGGTGAAAGGGTTGTGGAGACCAATGGATAGACTCTCGTGTAACTCCGAGGAAGGTACAAATATCACACATGGAATGAAAACTTCTGTATGACAGATCGTGGTAGTGCGAGAAGAAATTGTCATTTATTCGTTTCGATGGATTCCCTTTGTGTTCCCTTCGTCCTTGCTCTTATATCACTCTTTTCTTTTGGTGTCTGCTACCTTTATGACCCTCTTCACCCCAAAAAGTCCTGACATCAAATAGAAAATCGTTCTCGCCGCCTTTTGTTGCATATTTGTAATTTTATGTCCAGGAAGAAATTTTTTCGTCATGTTTTACCCACGATTTATCATTACGTTATACAACGTATTTGGGCCGTGTTGATGTCGTTGTCAACGTTTTGGTTGTAATTTTTAAAAATAAAATAAAACAAGAACTAAACCAGTAGGAGTTATTTATATACACTCGAAAAAAATGCTGTTCCTTTCGCTCAACACTCTCTTCCACTTGTTCACTTTTCGAAATAATTTTAAAGCCCCCCCCCCCCCTTTTTTCCCTCTCACCCCTCTCCCCCCACAAGAGAAAAAAACAAAAAAAACAAAGCAATAGAAAACACACACAACCCCCTCCCACCCCCCCCCCAAAAAAAAAAAAAAAAAAAAATTACAAAAAAAATTACAAAAAAAAATTTAAAAAATTAAAAATCCGTAGTTGTTCTTCCCATTTCCAAATCTCATATGTTGGTGAGGCAAATGAGCAAGTCACGTTTACACTATTGAGCCAAGTTGGCGAACCATAATAGAAAAGCACGCACCATATGCTCTCGCCTATGAGAGAGAGAATTTGCACGGCAAATTTACACTTTGACAAAGTACACTTTCAGAGAAGAGGCGACGGGTATTGCCTCTTGAAACTTGATCCAATTGGACATGTTTTCAAACCTCCTGACAAGCAAACGGCCTAATCAATAATACAGTTGTACATGCAGTCGTAGCTTCATGTTTGAATATTAAAGCTAATAATTTGGCATAAGTTTTCCGGAGCTCGCAACTGCACAAGAACATAGTGCAATAACTGTATTGCAGTTGATTTGGGGAAAAAGATAATAACGTAGTATTGAAAGTTAGTTCAGTGAGACGAAATTTCATGGTTATGTCTTCTGGCTCACGGTAAATGTATGAACGCAGAGTTTGCTAACGACACTTCTGCAGAGCGATAGCTCAGTCTTTCCAACACTACTGATCTTTCTACACGTATTTCTAATGTTCGATCTGGTAATGACATCCACATCATTCAACAGAGACTCGACGTCATCTTCGCGAGTTCGCTACTCCTCAAATGTCTCATGTCCTATTATCAATTCCGTAATATACATTTTACGAGTGGACGATGACACCCCCCCCCTCCTATCCGTACGTCCTGGGGTCATTATTTTGTACCCCCGGGGTTGTATTCTTCACAGCTTAGAATATTTCTAGTACGAAGATCTCTTTGAAATTTTCAGTATTTCACAAAAAATCGTTTTGACAGACTGCTAGCGAAAAGAACACAGTTGGGTTTACCGAATAATTTCCCCCTTTTGAAAAGTGGTGGCACAGAGTTCCCCACGTCGTTCGGAGTTATTTTGATAAAAAGCCCCCGGGATAGGGTTTAAAAAAATCTCCACTCCCTTTTCAAACGTTTTGCACCTGAAAATTTTTTTTAAAATTTTTGTTTTGAAGGTTTGAAAAAGGGGGGTTTGGGGGGGCGGGGAAACCTTTTCGTGACAAATTTTTCAAACAAAAAAAAAAAAAGAAAGGGGGGGGGGGGTGGGGGGGGGGGCATGAATTGATGTTATCAAAAAAAAAAAAAAAAGAACGAAAAGAGAAAAGAATGCTATTTATCAGAAAACCAAAAAGTAAGCTTAGGTGAAACATTGTGACGTCATGACTTTGTCTCGGCGAATTCATCCGTGCTCCAGACGCAATAGCTGAGCACAATATGAAACGAAGCAGTCTGATCGGCTGTCCATCATCTCGTTGTCGGCTTATTATGACGTTCTGGCAGATACGCAGTTGAGAAGGTCGATTGTTCAGGAGCATTGTCTTGAGGGTTCTTCAGTGAGTTTATTGTTTCTTTCTCGTGGAGAGTTTACGTTAGTAGTAGCTATTGATGAACCGGGGGCGTTG
>NW_004797490.1:945103-946304 GCF_000002075.1 Aplysia californica | reverse complement strand
TATTACTCTCCCCTTCCGTACTATTTAAACACTTCTCTTTCCTTTCCCTCATTTTTTTCCTCATCATCTCTCCTCTCTCCCTCATTTTTTCCCTCATCATCTCCCCTCTCTCCCTCAGCTTTTTCTTTCTCATCATCTCCCCTCTCTCCTTCCTTTTTTTCCCTCATCATCTCCCCTCTCTCCCTCATTTTTTCCCCTCATCATCTCCCCTCTCTCCCACAGTCTTTTTTTCCTCATCATCTCCCCTCTCTCCCACAGTCTTTCTTCCCTCATCATCTCCCCTCTCTCCCTCAGCCCATGTTCCCTCTTCTCCTCCCCTGTTTTCTTCATCTCGTCCTCTTCTTTATTCCCACTTCATTTTCCTTTCCTCCCTCCTTCCAACCATACTCTTCCCCATTACCCCTCCATTTCTCTCAGTGTCCCCTTACCTTTATGATGCCATCCCCACCATAACCTCCATTCTTTTTCTCCACGCTCTCTCTTTTCTCCCCCATCTTTAATTCTCTTCTCATCACCCGTTCCTTCTCCTCCTCCTTTGCCTCGTCCGCTTTCTTTCTCTCCTGCACCTTGCCACCTCATCGTCACCATCTCTACCGTCTTCTCCTTCTCTGTCTTCCAGATTTGTTCTTCTCCTCATCCACCCTTCATGGCTTTCCCCCTCTCCCTGTCCTTCCTCCCTTTTCCCCATCCCCATTGACAAGCGTAGATAAGACTGAGAGATAGCTAAGGTTAAGAAGCTGCCAAATCAATACTAATCACGGATCAGCCGTACTACGATGACGTAGGAACAAAAATAGCTCTAGAAACAACGATGTTAAAAATAATTCCTCTATCCAGCTTATATAAATAATATCTTCACTCTTTCGTCACCGAATGAAAATTTACTTAAACTAGCAAAAAGCATGTTTATTTGCGTTGGTTGGAGTGTATTTTTGAGTTAGATGAACGCGACTTATACTACGTATAGTCTTTATTTGTGTCGGGGTAAATACTTGATTACGGAAAGAGAAGACAAAAATAACAACGTTTTTTTTCTTAAAGTCAGGGTTTTACGTCACAGGCAACACAAAAATAGATAGTATAAAGTGTTACTTGAGAGTAACACAAATAAAGGAAAAAGGCCAGATATACCATAATTTTTTTATATTTTTTATGACAGATGTTTCGTAGACCAAAAGACACAAACCACACCAGAACACGC
>NW_004797490.1:939302-942398 GCF_000002075.1 Aplysia californica | reverse complement strand
TCTTTCTTTCTTTCTTTCTTTCTTTCTTTCTTTCTTTCTTTCTTTCTTTCTTTCTCTCTCTCTCTCACACACATACAAACACACACACACACACATACACATACACACACACACACACACACACACACACACACACACACACACACACACACACACACACACTCACAAAAGCGTTCTAGCATCCAAACCCAAACCCAATCTCCTTCCCCTCAACCACCATAACGTGACCATACACAAACACAGACACACATAAACACACAAAATTCCTCATATATGAACATGCTTACCCACACAAAAGAACCCCCCCCCCTCTCTCTCTCTCTCTCTCTCTCCCTCTCCCTCTCTCTCCCCCTCTCTCTCTCTTTCTCTCTCTCTCTCTCCCTCACACTCTTTCTCTCTCTCCTTCTCTCTCTCTCTCTTTCTCTCTCTTTCTCTCTCTCTCTCACACACATACATTCTCTCTTTAACCCTCTGCCCCCCCCTCTCTCTCTCTCTCTCTCTCTCTCTCTCTCTCTGTCTGTCTTTCACTTTTCTCCGGCTCATATTAACTCCCTTTTGTCTACACACACCCTCAGCCAGAACCAGCTCCTCTTCTCTCCTCTCCCCACAAACACACTTTCTCACATGGATCCCGAGCCCACCTCCCAGTTTGTTTGTTTATCTGTTTGAGTAAAGAGAAGCACATCGACAAAGTAATGGTCATTTAGTGTTGGTAAAAAGTAAGACAGACAAACAGACATACAGAAACAACAGAGGGAAAGTAGAGAAGCAGGACATACCAGTGGCGCCCTCCAACCTCCCGAACCCAACTCCCAAAACAACAAACAGACAATCAAACAAACAATCAATCAAACAAACAAACAAACAAACAAGCTAACTAACTAACTAACTAACTAACTAACTAACTAACTAACTAACTAACTAACTAACCAACTAACTAACTAACTAACTAACCAACTAACTGACTAAAGAACTAAGAAACAAAAACAAAACAAAACAACAAAACAAAAACCAAAAACCCCCCCACATACACCCACTCACAATGTGACAATAACCCATCCATACACACAGACACTCAAACACGTCTCATAACATCAATACCTACCGTCAGCGTCCACCTCATTGATCATGTCTCTCAGTTCTGTCTCCGTGGGATTCTGGCCCAGCGATCTCAAGACTGTGCCCAGTTCCTTGGCCGTGATGCGACCGTCTCCGTCTTTGTCAAACATGTGAAACGCTTCCCGGTATTCTGGGGGCATCAAGGCAAACGATCACATAAAGCGATAAAATATGAGATAATAATAATAATAATATGGTCGCTTTTAAGAACAAAGGGGGCTATCCCGAACAATTATGTTTTGAGAAAAAAACGAAAGTAAAGTTTTTGGACCCTTGTTCAATTCCTTTAAAAGACAGGAAGGGTTTTCTCTATAACCAAACAAATATCAATGAAACCAAACTCCTCCTATTGGTAGGGCAATGCCCACTTTTGGAGTAGGTCAAGATTTCTGGAAACCCCCGAAATCTGGGTTAGCTCGCTTGTCCTTAAAAGTGACCATATGTGGTAAGATTAGATGAGATGAGATAAGACGTGATAGGAATAGATAAGATGAGATAATAATATGGGGACATAAGATAATCTAAGATGCTCAAAGTCTTTATGTCGAGTCAAGTATCTTGGAAATGGTATTTGTCCCTTCCTAGTTGTCTTCACCTAGGCTTCTTTCCTTGCTTCCTTGCGCGCACGCACTCAAGTACTCACGCACGCACGCACGCACGCACGCACGCACGCAAGCATGCAAGCACGCACGTACTTTACACACGCGCCCACGAAAGCACGCACTCACGCGCGCACGCATGCACGCACGTGCACCCGCACGCCCGCTCGCACCCACGCACGTACGCTCCCAGGCGCACACTCATACCTACCTACGTACCTACCTACTTACCTACCCGCCTACCTACCCATCTAATCACCCGCCTACCCTCCCACCAAGCCGCCTACCCCCCTTATCTCCTGCACACCCACCTACCCTTCCAACTACCCACCTAACCTGCCCACCTTTTTACCTAACTACCTACCTACCTACCTACCTACCTGTCTACGTACACATACATACATACATACATACATACATACATACATACATACATACATACATACATACATACATACATACATACATACATACATACATACATACATACATACATACATACACTTACGAACTGTTGCACACATACGCACACACACACAAACACACACTTTCTCTCTCTCTCTCTCTCTCTCTCTCTCTCTCTCTCTCTCTCTCTCTCTCTCCCCCCCCCCCCCCAATCTCTATTACACAGACACATACATACGCATAGACACACATACCCACACCACCCCTCCCCCACCCCCTTACCCCCTCTCTCTCCTTAAGTTTGTAAGCTTTACCGCACCTTTGACATACCCACAACTGTACTCCCCTCCACGATCCTTTTCTCAACAATTACAACAGTTCCATCCTTTACCTTTGCTCCCGCTAACCTTGTTTCTTCTTTGATTTCTGAAACTGGATCTACACACTGGGAGTTGGGTATTGTTTCTGTCCTTATTTCTGTTCTTTTTTCATCACCAGAGTTTCATGCGACGAAGAAGAGGGAGAAAAGAATCGCATCGTTTGTCTTTCGACTGAAATTACCTGAGGGCACCTAGCCGCCCCCAGAAGCAAGATTTTGCACTATAGTGCTGTCAGCGTTTGTGACTGATTTAATGCTGCTCGGGGATTTTCCAGCTGGCTTAACTTGTTCTGTCTCCATAAAAATGGAGGTCGATGACGGTCTCATGGTGATTGTGTGTCTGTGAGTGTGTTTGTGTGTGTGTGTATGTGTGTGTGTGTGTGTGTGTGTGTGTGTGTGTGTGTGTGTGTGTGTGTGTGCCCGCGCGTGTGTCTGTTCTTGCATGTCTGTGACTGTGTGCGTGTGTGTCTATGTGTGTGTCTTTATGTGGGTTTGTATCTATGTGTATCCGTGTATGAATGTGTATGTGATTCTCTCTCTCTCTGTGTGTGTGTGTGTGTGTGTGTGTGTGTGTGTGTGTGTGTGTGTGTGTGT
>NW_004797490.1:933667-939202 GCF_000002075.1 Aplysia californica | reverse complement strand
GTGTGTGTGTGTGTGTGTGTGTGTGTCCGGGGGGGGAGAGAGCGAGAGAGAGAGGGATAAAAATAGAGAGAGAGAGAGAGAGAAAGAGAAAGAGAAAGAAAAAGGGTGAGAAATGGATAGAGAGAAAGAGAGGTTTTGGACCCCTTGCCACCAACATCACCTACCAACAGACAAGTTTTAAGGCAGACGAACAAAATAGAGTAAACACAAAAGAACGAAAGAATAAAGAAAGGAAAATTTCATTGTAAACGAATCAACCAGGGATAAAACTGAAAATCGCCTCTTCTTGATTGGAACAAAAGAACAATGAATGAGAGAAAAAAAAGAAACCACAAGAAAGATAAAAAAATAAAAAAGGAACAACTAGAATGGGTAGAAGAAAGGAAGACGGTTAACTGAAAGGTGATTAAAGAAAGGTAATAGAAAGGCCTGCTTTTATCGAGTGGACGATCTGTCAGTATTTTAAATGTCACATAACAGCATGCCGCAATTACCACAGTTTAAAAACTGGTCAAAGGTTTCCATAATTTATTACTTCTGTTTCTTTCTCAAAGTATGTCTCGGTGGGAGGTCTTTCATCCATGTGCTCTCATTCTTTGATATCGTTATTCTTCCCCTCTCCCTCCCTCTCAAAACCTCGCTCTTTCCTCGGCTACTTCAGCCAACTCAGGAAAGACTTGGTATTGGAATCATCCGAGTTTCTGCACTGGGAAAATCCACACGAGCGAGGCCGAAGTGTCGATTTCGTCTCAAACTCATGCCATCACTCTCCAAATTAGTGATGACGAATAAAAGGAAATATACATACTTCTGTTCAATGTTCTTACCTTTTTCGAAGTATGTCTATTCTTTATTGAAACTGGGGACAATTTAATAAGCAGTCTTTTAGGCAAACTTCAGCAGGGTTTGGGGGTGATTGTCGAGCTCAGCCCAACTGGGCAAAACGATTTACAGGAGAAAGGGTTATTCAAATACAAACTGCTTGGCCAGGAGAAAAGGAATTGATTGTATTTCTTGACTATTGAAGAGGGGAGACCACGCAGACGAAATGATGAACCGACAGAATAAACTGTGTAAACAATCAAATGAAAGCTTGAACACAAACAATTTGTTATTTTGTCATGGGAAACCACTGTCGTTGAAATCACAGAAAGGCCTATTTTTTTCTACCTCTACATCGGTGTACATGTATAGATCATTTGTGCTTTTCTGGTTAATTATCTGCATACAAGCTAGAAAACATGACACCCACCAAATCGGGCCTTTGAGACGTGCCTGCCTACAACCTAATTATAGATGCTAACAAACATCATGATACGAAATAAGAATGGGGTAACTTGGCCGTATTTTGCGACTCCCAAACGCAATAATTTCACTTTAGGCATCAGGCTGCGCATTGGAAAATCGATCGGTAAATAGGCAGGGGACGATCAAAGATTAACTGGGAAAATAGACTATAATGAAGGACCTGTAACTAGTAAACAAGAAATGGTGTGGTGGCAACGCCTTAATTGTCTGCAGACAGAGCTTCCTGGTCATCCCCGGTTGCTCCGTAAGTCTCAAGACGTGGGAGTCTCTGAGTCTAAGTAGAAATAAGGTGTGCTGTTACAAGAAAATAAATAATAGCTCGTTCATTTTCGTCTGACCGCGGTTAAAACAAGGTAAAATTAAATCGTCTTGTTTAATCTTCTCCCATCTTTGCATGCGGGTCTAAAAGTTTGATGATCAACAGACTCTACTAAAAGTCCAAACTTCAAGGTCTCTGCAAACAAAGGTTTTGGCACGTTTCCGTTGATGTTAGCCTGAAACGGGTAAAAACAGATATCAAGGAATTTACAGCATGCGGTTACAACATAACTAAGTTGACCTATTTTCCTTAACACCGTACTTTAACGCACGCCCACAAAACGCGGTTCACGAGACTCACGAGGAGACATCTAGACAATTGTGGGATGAGGGCTACAAGCGTCCCTGAAATGAGAGGAGAGTGGTGTCGCTGTCTCAAAGTGAGCAATTTATAGGTAAGGTTTCTGTAAATCATTTATTTTTTAGTGATTCTGTGCTTACACCCAAAGAGAATTTTAAAGAAAAATTATAGGGCCCATATAGAAAAAAAAATTCATGGATTAAGACTTTTTAAAGAAAAATATTTTTGTTTAGTTTCTGGCCTGCTGATGTGGCATGCAAAGTTTCGTGGGCACAGGTAAATAAATAAATGGGATAGAATTTTATCGCGGACAGGCGAAAGTGAACAAGCTATACATTTTCACATTAAGGTAATGAGCCGTTTCTGATTAAATGATTATTATTCCATAATGTTACACGTAGCCTACTTACTTTTATTGAGGGAATAATCTGTAATAGTAGATCATTACCAAGGTGAACGAACTCGTAAAACCGATGGTGAACGTTTCTTTTTCGTAATTAACACTGTTCTTCACGCAAGTGTTTTTACACCCCAATCATTTTAGATTATTTAGTAGGCGTGCTTTTGACCCAGTCTGTCAGGGACAACCCAGGCTGAAAGGGATACGACATCCCGATATGCTTGATAAAATTGTTTCTCTGCACTCGGGAAGGGGGTCTCTTGTGGTCTAGAGGTTAATGTGTGCGTCTCTCTTTTAATTAAATTAATAGGTCACCCGTTCGAAACCTTACAGCGACGGAACATTCCTTATCCAAAAATCTATTGTTCACTTTCACACCCTTTCCTGCTCTCTAACCATGATCTATCGCCTGCTTTCGTCTCCAATTTCTGCCCCCCCCCCTCTTTTTTCCCCCTCCCCTAGGCTCCTGACTCCTTCTACTGCTACTCCTTGGCTTCTCCTTACTGCTATAAGGGTAGGTTAGAACTAACACCTAGTCTTCTCAGAAGGGCCGAAAATCTCAGAGGTCTCGTGCGAAAGTTGCGCACGGTAAAGATCCCTTGGTGGTTCAAATCGATAAGAGTAGGCTTCGGCCTCCACCCGGACAGAATTCAAAATTAATTCCTACCAAACCGCAAAATGTTCAATGTGTCCCCTGCGCTCATATGACCTTATGCAGTTGCGAGCGACGTAAAACACTTACTAAACAAGCACTCGGGAATTGAACTCGAACTCAGAATTCCAGCGTGCGACTGCGATAAGCGCCCTACCGCTACACCACAGATGCCGGTGCTTAAATCTGTGATATTTCCTTTGACTGCAATTTTTGCACTCAGCATACCAAATTGCATAGAAATACGAATGTCTGTAACAATTTAATAAGTTTTATTACTATATGAACAAAAATGTGTTTTTGCGCGATATTTTGTCAATGTTCGAAATTGGTTTGTAGGTTATTTTTACAACTGTATAATTCAAACAATTTTTGGCCCCGTACTTTAGAAAAATACATGAGCTTATTATTTTCTTTATAACTTGCACTGCTATTTTAGGATGCTTTGACTCTACAGGATAATAATTCCTTAATTGTTTAAGCAACTTGTCTCTCAAGTTAGCCTTTATCCAAATACGTACATTGCAACGTTATTTTTATACATTTGTGTAGCATTGCGGGATCGGGATTACAAGTCCGATGATTTCTTTCGTCTTTATCACTGACTGCATTGAGACATAATGGATGAGTATTTTGATTGTCATTGTATCATTTTGTGACGTCTGCCTGAAATGTTTTAAATGGACTTGCACTTTTAAAGTTATTGTTCAATCGCAATAATTTAAACGGGGAATTGTATCGTTTGCACAGCTCTTTCAGATTCAATAAAGAAAATCTGCTTTCAAACTCTTTGAAATTTGTCTTTGTGACACTTAGAAAGACCAACAAACTTGGAAGTCTGGAAAGTTAACGTTGTCTTATTTTCCCCGCGTTAGTATTTGGACCAGTGCCTTCAGCACTCCTAAAGCTCTTCTTCTACTTCAACAAAGGAGAGTCAATATGTTGGGTTCATTTGCCAGGCAAGATCACCGAATCTAAAATCCATCTCTGACAGAGAATACTGGGAGAAAAGTCTTGAAAGGTTCCCTAATTAATAGTAAGTGTAAGAACGCCACATTGAGAGTTTGGTTCAGGGTCATTCGTTCGGCCATTCAACATGACCTCTTTTGGGCCGGCATTGTGCTTGAAATGGTATAATAAATCATATAAAGGAATAGAGCTTGTTGTCTTTTAAATTTAATGTTGTGGGTAAATGATGTTTCGTGTTCCATGCTATTTGGTACTATGGTTCAATGGTGCTACGTATATCATATCATTTGACAATGTGCGTCAATGGTGTTACATATGTCCAATTACTTCCATTTGTCCACTTAATGGCGTATAATTTGTGATTCGATCCTCTGACGCTGTATTTGTCGAGGCATGCCTACATTTTGTTGCTGATGACTAAAACTAAAACAGGTTGGTTTTAATCCTTTGACATGTTCATTTCTGTTTCTATGATATGGAAATAGTTTATTGTCAGTGCGACGGAAAACAATGCCCTCTCATGCGCTAAACGATAGAAATGCCGCCAGCTTCTGTATGTAATGTGAGGTTGGGTAAGGAAAAAATAAAAGTGATAAACTACCATTTCAACAATTCAGTTAGTTTCGATCATTTTAATAAAGTTCTTCTTTGGGGGCGGCATGTTTTTGCTTTTATAAGGATAATAAGGCAAGTGATATGAAGCTGCAATTAGATCCTTTTGAAATATAGTTCGCGGGTTTATTTTTCTATGCACTGGTTTCCAGCGCACATCTCTCCCAAACGCTTATTTTTCCATTGACTGGACCTAACGGTATTGGAAAACTTAAGCAATTACGTTTTGTAAGGCAACTTTACCTCCAAAGAATATCATAGTACATCCTTGGGAATAATTAGCATTTTGACATTTTGTACAGTTCTTCTCAAGTGACTATTTCACTGATTTAAAAATGTCACTACACCAACTCCTGGTTTCACTCACCCAGGATCTCGCTTCAAATGCACGAACCAGTCTTTAAATAGAATTGATAAATTAAATCCCATTCTTCAAATAGTTAGAAAAAAAGCAATACCAAGCGTGACAAAAAAGACAAAATGAAAAAGTTAAATAAGTTGACAACTGATTTGAGCTTAAGTAAGAGGTTTACGACACTTGCAATACAAGTATAGGTCATGTAAGTGTACAAGATTATTAGAGGAGTTACTTCAGAGAAAAGATGGAGGGAAGATGAGAACGATAGAAGTTTGATAAGAAAGAGAGAGAGAGAAATTCACACCAGAGTGCAGGCCAACCACTCACTTGACAACTGACTCCACTGTATACATATAGAGTACGTTACTCCATGAAAATAGAGGGATTAAAAAAAAACTTTTCACTGCCTGGCCCGAGACTGTTTCGCGCTCTCTGGTTGGACCATGAATTACTGCGTTACATAAGTCTGAATAACAATACTAATTTTAATATGTTGTCTTAAAACAACATTGTTCTTTATGGCTGGGTTTTCTTGAGATAATTTTCTCCCTTTGCCCACCCCCTATCTATCTATCTATCTATCTATCTATCTATCTATCTATCTATCTATCTATCTA
>NW_004797490.1:927901-931695 GCF_000002075.1 Aplysia californica | reverse complement strand
GAGAGAGAGAGAGAGAGAGAGAGAGAGAGAGAGAGAAAAGACGCAGTAAGATGTAAGATACCATACAGCGTGACAAAGAGAGCTAGACAGACTAAATATGAAACAAAGAGAGTGAATCGGGAATGAGGACGGGGAGGGGTAATCTTCTATTGAAACGAAGCCCACTCCCTCCTCCACTTCCTCCACTACTTCTGTAGGTTTTTGTTATTATGCCAGATCCATTTACCGGTAGGTGCTTTTACGCACTAATTTACACACTTTAGATCATAATACAGGAGGTGAGCTTTCAACCCTGTCTGTTAGGGTCAACCAGGGCTTAGAGGGATACACCATCCCAGCAGAAAGAACGAGATACTCGATAGACATCCTCCCAACTGGGGAATCGAACCCGTGTCTGACAGTCAAGCGTCAGACCGTGACATCACGTACACCGATGGTGATCAGACTAAAACTAAATTTCTGCAACTCTACTACACGAGTACCCAGTAACCCAATGTCAGTGGCGTCCCTTCGCTCTTTTCAGATACCAGTTAAATGGAGTGGCTGGATCGCTCCGATAATGATATCGCCTATGGGGCTCCCCAAGCACTTGTAATATCGGTACTCTTTTTCAGACCAATACAAAAAAAAAACCCAACAAAAAAAACAACTACTAAAAACTTAGTAAATGACAAAATCTGTCTTTTTTTCTGCTTTTGACACCAAGTTGTAAAAATACAAAAAAATGGCTATAGGGGGAATGACCGTCAGTGTGATCGAGTGAAGCTGGCCCACGCGTCCACCAAACCAGAGACCAAAGGAGCACAAGTCCTCCATCTCTCAGAAAATGATATGTAACTGAAATAGTGCACCGGTTTTTTAACCTAAAAAAGTAAAGTTGTTCCTGCATCTGGTCCGGACATTGGGGATTGCCTTTTTAGTGAGAAACTTCCTGGGCCTTCGGCATATTGTGGTAGGGTGGCTAGTTCCTTTCCCTTTACATCCCCGACTCGATGCCAGGCACTCATTACTGCTGGGTAGGCTGGAAGGGGTGAAAAAAACTCATGTCTGAATCGAGGCTCAAACCCGGACTTTCTGCTTCGGAGACAAGCGCACTAACCGCTCCGCTACCGCACCCACACTTTACCTAAGCAATTAAAGAAATGAAAATGGTGAAATGGTATTAGTTTAGCGCCCCTATTAACAACATTAGGTGATTTAAGAGGCGGGACCTCCGAGTTTAACTAAAGTCCATCCTCGAAAGGACAGAGCCAAATTGGAAATTCTTGTAAAGTGCCGCACCTTCCCAAAGACACAGCGTCGGACAGAGCTGACGCTCGAACACCCAAACCTGCAATCTCACGATTACGAGTCTGGTTGCCTAATCACTACGCTACCAACGCCACCCCTTAAGCAATTGGTAATATCTGATGTCAAGCATGCCACAGAAATAAAACAAAGAATTGCAATGGCTAAAGATATTTCTTTTTAAATGTAGGTGTTTTTACGCTGCTGTCGACACAATTAAGATTATCAAGGAGGCTGGTTTCTAAAGAGAGTTTCAATAAAATAAGTGAATTCTGGAAAATAGAAACATCTCAATGACTACCAAAACGAACGTTTTAAAATGCTATGTGTGGTCAACCCTTCTATGCCTCTTTCTGTGCTGAGCAATCGACGAAGAAAGTGGAAATTAAATGGAAGCAACAGAATTGTGGTGTCTAAGGAGACTGCTGAGAAGTTTGTTTTAGGGAAAGAATTCAAATTACGAGGTAGTGTTTGAAGAACTCCACGTGAGCTGCTCGCTGACAAAAATAACCAGGAAGAGACAATTGTAAAGACTGGGGGTACTTGAATAGACATGGCGGCCTTAAACAGCCACCTTTCACTAGCAACATTGAAGGCAAACAAGGCAGGGGTAGACCCAGACCAACTTACTAAGAAAGCCTTAACAAATGTGTGGTGGGAAAACCGACCGGGAAAATGTAGATTTTTAAAGAGTATCCACGCAAAGGAATGACTGGAATACCATGATTGCCGATGTCTGTCGTAGATCTGGCACTAGATGATGATGATCCAAGCAAAAGAATTACTGGAGTATTATGATTGCCGATGTCTGTTGCAGATCTGACACTCAATGACAAACCCGTGACAGAACTGACAGTTTTGAGACACTCGTGTCCACCAAAAAAGACCCGACCCTCCCGACCAAGGTCGGGTTGGCTGAAATCCCGCGTACGGCATTGAGTTAGGTCGTGTGGTGACTCATCAGCCATAAGTCCAGCTAGTACTACGAATATATGACGTTAAATGAAAATGAAAAATCTGTTGTTGTTGTTGTTGTTGTTAGCGATCCAGTAGCATATGAGCGTTAACTCTTCTGCATGATGTCATTCTGTAAAAAAATAGCTGCATGTCTGTTCTAATTGTTGTCTTGAGGAGTAGAGGCAGTTAGATGTGTGGGGTAGCTTGGGAAGAAAACATCCCCTCTAATCGGTTAGTTTTCTACAGAAAAACGGATGATGTTCCACTGTCTCTGAGGGGCAGTCGCGTAGTGGTCAGGCAGTAGACTGCTTTACTCCAGTTCGGTTGAGTGTTGATTGAGGGGCACAGGTTGTGTTCTGAGTTGGAGGATTATGGATTGACCCCCCCCCCCTCAACTCATTGATTGGATCTTTAACCAGTGGTTTATTCATGTGGCCATACATCATCCTTCCCGTCATACCTGTGGCCCATGTATTCATCCAGTCTTCCTTGAGGTGTGGCAGCAGGAGGTGTGATCAGTAGGACCTGATCATTCTCATCCGACTAGCTGAACAAATGTGTGCCTCATCTTACGTATAAGGACCAAAACATGGAGCAGAATAAACCTTTTATAACAGGAACATACCCACGACCTCGGATGTGTCCTACAAAACTGTTGCATATTTGATGGGAATTTAAGGCTAAACAGTTTGAGCATTATGGTTGCCTCAATGCAGAAGCGAGTTACTTATTCATGATCTCTGACAATGTGCGAGTCATCCTGTCGGGAACTGGCATTTCCAGACAAGCTATATGTTTGAGCTTTCTAGAGCGGGTTGTTTTATGAGCGTCAGGGGTGCAATCTAGTTCCAGGTTAGTGAATCGGATTAAGCTTAAAGCATTTCCTTGTTCATGCGCGTTCAAACGATCATCTTCATCCTCATCCTCCTCCTCCTCCTCCTCCTCCTCCTCATCATCATCATCCTCATCATCATCATCATCATCATCATCATCATCATCATCATCAAAAACACCAATGGCAAAAAAAGTAAATGGAGACTTGAGTATGTATCTAGAGTTTCTTCAGGAAACACTATATTAGCATAAACAATCTTTCACATATTACACGATGCCCGATGGTGCATGTGAGAAAAATATCATCACCATCATCATCATCATCATCATCATCATCATCATCATCATCATCATCATCATCATCCTCATCATCATCATCATCACCATCATCACCATCATCATCATCATCAGCATCAGCATCAGCATCAGCATCAGCATCATCAGCATCAGCATCATCATCATCATCAACCGGCAAATGTGTGCCACTGAGAGCTCCATAAGGGTAAATATTTTTAAAAACCCTCAACAACTTTGTATTTTAATTTCATCACGTGACCTCAGGGGGACGCCCCTACGTAACATCCGGCCACCTCGGGGCATTATGGGCTAGTGATCTTCTCGCAGACGATGTAATGGCGACCGTGTGCTCGAGAGGCTCATTTAGTAATTGCGAGAAGATCATAGAGACTTCAGTAGAGAAGAAAGACATTACTAGG
>NW_004797490.1:919835-926828 GCF_000002075.1 Aplysia californica | reverse complement strand
AGAGAGAGAGAGAGGGGGAGGGGGAGGGAGGGGGTTGATCAAGTATCTCCATCTGACTTCTGAGACATTGTATTCCTCTCCTGTCCCCTAAACTATCCACATTGTGTCGATGGGGCGTAACGCATTTACACATGCTATTTGCAGACCATAAAATTCTGCTTTCTAACTTTATGAAAACTTTACGATCAGAAAGAAACATAAGAATAGTTTCCTTATGAAGGCAGAAAGTACTTTTTTATTTTTCCCTGTCAATTTTTTTTCGGATCGCAAGAAATTCTCTTTGTTGGTTTTAAAAAGAACGTTTCTTGGTTGTTGACAGTTTGAATTGAACAAGAAGGCTATATAATATTTTATGTGACCATACTTCTGCATCATTTAAAAAATATATATAGCAACGACACAATATGGAACTATGTATTCCATGCTATAACACCCACTTTACACGAACGTCACACTTGGCTCGGTCCTATCGGAGACGGACGTTAAATTAGGAGGTCGCGCCTCTTAAATAACCTAATAGTGTTGATAGGGGCGTTAAACTCATACCATTTCACCATTTCTATAACACCTAAAGAAGCAGACAACCTGTATATTCTGCTCTTATCGTTATTCTACTCGCTCGCAAAACGCCTGTGATAAATATAGCGACATCTGATACAATTTGGGCTATTTTTTTTCTCCTCGAAAAGTGAAACAGTTTTTGAAATGGCATGGACCGCTTCTCTTCACGTAAAAACAAAATGTATGTAAACGCTTTCGCTAACACCATAGAACATTATATGGCAAATGCCATGCATATAAATTGGCACTAAATTAGGTCTACTAGAGTTACAAAGTTCGACCTTTTGGCACCGTATGATTTATTTGAAGAATGTGACACCTGCAAAACAAAACAAGCCACAGTATTTTAAAAAACCGCTGCTATATGCTTTGCCAGAAATTCAGTTTTATAGCATTGCCGTCATAAAATAAAAGTCTGAAATCTACCTCTGTTGCTATGTTTTCACTTAAAATATTGAAACGAAACTTTGATAGTATAGTAAAACACGGGCGAAAAATGTTATGAGTGAAATGTGTTCCTCGTGGCAGTTTCAGTAAAGTCATATATGCAAAGTTGGGAGGGAGGCTCTCGTGGCCTAGAGGTTAACGTGTTGGTCTCTCATTCAAAGGTCCCGGGTTCGATTCCGGGTAGCGACCAAAATATTTTCTCCTCTAAAAGTGTCTCCTTTCACATCCTTTCCTGATCTCTAACAATGTTCTGTTGTCTGCTTTCCTTTCCACTTTCTGCCCCCACCCCCTCACCTCCTTTGCCCCCTCCTCTGGGCTCCTGACTCTTTCTGCAGCCTTTCTACTGCTACTCCTTGGCTCCTCCTAACTGCTGTCTTTCTGCTACACCCCTGATCTTCTGGTAGGAAAGATCTACACCTAGCCTTCTCGGACAAGGGCGAAAAATCTCGGAGGGCCCGTGTGCAAGTTGCGCACGTTAAAGATCCCTTGGTGGTCTAAAATCGATAAGAGTAGGCTTCGGCCGCCTCCCGGGCAAAATTCAAAATTTCCTACCAACTGAAAATATTAGGTGTGTCCCGCGCGCTCATATGACCTTATGCAGTTGCGAGCGCCGTAAAACACTTTACAAAAACAAACAAACAAAGTTGGGAGAAAGTTTTAGTCTTTCAATCGACTCCGCTTGTGTTTAACTCGCTTGAGTTGATCGTTGGTTAAGTTGATCTTCCTCTTTAAAGACCCCAACGTTTAGTTGAACTTCGATTGAGTTGATCTTTTTTTCACTTCCCCGATGACATCAACTCATCGGTAGTCGACAGTAGTAAGAAATTTACGGCACTGGCAACACACATAGATCATATAAGTGCCGAAGAGAGTAACATACACAGAAAAGAGTGAGTATAATAAGGACTATAGATCTTTGATAGGAAAGAAGAAGCAGAGCACACCAGACCATCCGCTAACACCCACCGGGAATACAATTCGTCCGTAAATAATTGACTCGATTCGTAACTGAGTCAGTATACGTCGTGAAAGTACGACTCATCATCCTGTAACGCGCGTACCATGCTAGTCAGGCGGAGCATTGTCGTTGTCAAGTCGTTTCAAATTGGCTATTGACTAAAATGTAAAGTCGCCGTTTTGCCGGCACTGTTGATCTCTCTCTCTCTCTCTCTCTCTCTCTCTCTCTCTCTCTCTCTCTCTCTCTCTCTCTCTCTCTCTCTCTCCATCTCTCTCCCCCCTCCCCCCTCTCTCTCTTTATATATATATATATATATATATATATATATATATATATATATTTCATTTACAGTTATTTATTATCCCAAACCGTGACAACCCAAATAAACGTTCCTTAGGCTAGGCTAGGACTTTCAAAAAACTCCGAAATTCGCCGAGTCAGTATTAAAATGATGTGGGGTCAACCAGAAGGCACTCGGAGAACTGTGACGGGCGATGAGCTCTCAAAATCTTATGCACGAAACTTGATATGATGAAAATAAGTAGAGGCGGTAGTAATATAGATCACTCCTCTGTCATTCACAATAATAATATAATCGAAGACAAGCCTCATTTAAGTGAGGTTAGAAAAACCTACTCGTATTTTGGTTTTTGTAATAAATTAAACCATCCTCATTCGTTTAAAACAAATGGAGTACACTTACATTTTTTTTATTACAGTACATTTCTTTTATTCTTCTTTGAATTTCATCCTGACAAAACGAAGCAGTGCCGCATTGCAATAACTTAGTTCAAAGACAACTTCTCAACAATTTTCGAAGGGAAAAAGAAGATCTAGTGTCAAAAATAATCATTTTAATACATCATGCAGTATATTATGCCAGAGTGCATTCATTCATATTAGTGACCTCTGCTGATTTACTAACCCCCCCCCTCCTCTTCCCCTTTACCCAATGACCTTCCCGTTGTAAAGATAGTAGCTACTATAGATGTCTACGACCCTGTCAAGAAAGATTAGAAATCATTTAGGAGGCGGGCTGCTTTGACTTGACTCTGCCTGTCAGGATCATCAAGCCGAGCTGAAAGGGTTACAACATCAAAGCAGAAAGACAGAGATACTCTATAAATCTCTCCCAACGCGGGAATCAAAGTCATATCTTCTGCATGCAAGGGATCAGAGCCTAACCGCCACACCACAGACGAGAGTTTCCCGCAGTCAGCTTCCAGCCCTGGAGTTGTGGTTTCATTGTCGGCACCCTTCAGAAATTAGACTTTCCCCTTGAACAGCCGTGCTATCCCTGTTATGTCTACCATTTCTTTAAGTTTGCAACACCAGCTGGATAATTTATTTTCATTTGACCTTTTCTCGACTTAATCTCTTTTTTTTAACATCTGAATTTACTGAGTTTAATTTTTTAAAAAATCTAGTTCTTGTGCTTTCCGGTTGTACGAGCTGTTATTTTTTTTTCAACAGCACCCCTGCTTTTTTTTATTAGGAAGAAGCCATTTCTAGTACTGATATAATGATTGTAGGAGCTTTACGTCCCCATCGACACAATTAAGGTCATCCAATGGGCAAGTGGCTTTTACTATTTTCGTAAAGGCCAACCTGGGCTGACAGGGATACAACAATATGTCACTTTATGTCTCTCGGATAGATCTTAATAATAATATATAACATTTATAAGGGCATTTCCAAAAAAGTAGCTCAATGCGCTTTACATTGGAATACCCATTTTTAAAACCTTTCTTACTACTTCCTTTCTTCTCATGCCATATATATTTATGCACACTCACACACACACACACACACACACACACACACACACACACACACACACACACGCACACGGATTATTTTCATTCAGACGATGGAACAGAACAACTATAATAAAAAATAACGCTAAACGCTTATGAAGGATGGGCCTGTAGGGACAGATAAAAGCTTAAAATGATCTTATGTATTTAACGCCCAATGCCACTTCTCCACATACGCCCACCAAGCTATTTCTAAAATTCAGCAAACCCTGTAGTCATGATAAAGAGTCTGATCATTTCGAAAGGGGAGGCTCTTGACCATCAATCAGAATGTTGGATAGAGAGAAAAACCCCTCTATGAGGAGAAAAAAGAAAATAAGTCCCAGAATATCATTAATAAGTTAACCCTATCCGTACGTCGTGTTTTACTATCGTATCCATACGACGTGGTGAACTCTGTGCCACCACTTTCCAAAGAGAAAATTTACTAGTTAATCCGATCTGTACGCTTTGCATAGCAGTTTGTCAAAATGAATATTTTGAGAAATACTGAAAGTTTCAAAGAGATCTTCGCACTAGAAGTATTCTAAAATGTGAAGAATATAACCCCAGGGGTACAAAATGGCCCCAGGGCGTAAGGATAGGGTTAACCCAAACTTTCGGGTAATGACAAACTTCAGAAAGAAAATGTCAGTCTTTATGGGTTTGTACTCAGCGTCAACAGGTCTTGACAATAATATTACTAACCTTGATATTTTAGAGCTGAATCTTCGAGGATGTATTTAAAATAAGAGAGAGAGAGAGAGAGAGAGAGAGAGAGAGAGAGAGAGAGAGAGAGAGAAAGAGAGAGAGAGAGAGAGAGAGAGAGAGAGAGAGAGAGAGAGAGAAAGAGAGAGAGAGATGGTACAAGCGTGAAAGAGATAACTAGATAACGCCACACTTTACGGTGCACTACTTCGATGTGCATATTTAATTACATAAAAATGAGAGAACGTAGCACCTTACTATAATTTTCTTTACTTATGGACCGATTTTGGTCTAAGTTGGTATGGGTACTTTGACTAGTAAAGACTTAGATAATGGACCAAATCCCCCTCTACCCCACTTTCCTTCCCGCTACGGAATTCACGGCCCGGTGTATTGATTTCACTAATGGCGCCTTTCGGGAGTTAGAAATCCCACCGAACAGCTTTTCTTCTTTAATGACTTTCCTTTCTTTAAGTCTGTCTGCATAACCAGGCGGTAAATATCCCCCCCCTCTCTTCCCCCTTTTTTCCCCCTACCAGCAGCTCGACCTGCTATATCTTCCCGGCTGGTTGCGGTATTTATCGCCCTATTGTGCATTGTTCGTCCTGCCGTGGATTTTATGAACTATGGTAATGTGAATTTTATTGACAGAGGGCATCCCTGAGAGGTCGTTCCTACATCTCAGGGCTCTACAGGACCAGCCGTAATAGCTTACGTACAAGACATAGCACTCCTCGCTCCTATAAAATAAACCGGTTTCGTAAAATATTTACGGCACCTGTAACACAAGTACGTCATATAAGAGTTTTACTTTGGACTAATATACGAAGAAAAGAAGGTGAGATAAGGACGGTAGATGTTTGATGGGAAAGATGGAGCGAACCACACCAGACATCCGCCAGGCATCCACGCTCTCTTCTCCTTCAAGATAAGGATTTTTAACGAAAAAGAACTGAGCGTCTTTAAAGGATGAAAAAGGTTTTGATCATAAAAAATACACTCAGATGTGGCACCTAACTTTGACGTGTATTGATTATATTATAAAGAATTTAAATTCAGGTAAGACTTGTTTTGTTCGTTTGTTGTTGTTGTTGCTGTTTTTTTGTAAGTGTTTTACAGCGCTCGCCACTGCATAAGGTCATATGAGCGCATGGGACACATTAAACATTTTCAGTCGGTAGGAAATTTTGAATTTTGCCCGGGTGGCGGCCGAGGTCTACTCTTATCTTATCGATTTTAGGCCCCCAAGGGATCTTTAAGGTGCTCACTGGTCCTCCTAGATTTTTCGCCCTTGTCCAAGAAGGCTAGGTGTAGATCTTTCCTACCAGAAGATCAGGGGTGTGGCTGAAAGACAGCAGTAAGAAAGAGCCAAGGAGTAGCATTAGAAAGGCTGCAGGACGAGTCAGAAACTCGGAGGAAGGGGCAAAGGAGGAGAGGGGGTGGGGACAGAAAGTGGAGATGACATTAGACAACAGACCATAGATAGCAGGAAAGGAGGTGATAGGAGACAATTTTAGAAAAGAAACATTTTCCGTCGCTATCTGAATTCGAACCCGGGACTTTTGAATGAGAGGCGAATACTTCAACCTCTAGGCCACCAGATCCCTCTCCGAAAGAGTGGACCAAGTCGAAGATATTTAGTGTGCATAATAAGGAAACGTAATATAATGAAATAATCAGTATACTGAATGTTCTTGGTTAATTGTTCTCATTCATTTTGTACAAAAGACTGTAGAAATGATCTGATAAAGGTTACCTCATCCTTGAATCACAGGTCGTTTTTAGACGAAATTATTTTACGATAGATAAAAAGAGTTTATTACATGAGTTTATGGTGAGAGATCAAGATTTATCCTACGAAGGAAATTGCCAAGTTGTAATCACGAGTTTCAAAGAGTGATTACAACTGGCAAATCCACAAGTAAGATCAATCATGGTCAACCGCCATAAGGAGTGTAATACATTTTTATAACCTACAGATATCAGCTGGCGTAATAGATCCGAACAAACAAAGTTCAAAAGACCAGCCAAGAGGACAAGAGGATCCATTTTGAAACTGAAAGGAACGACAGACTATCGAAGGCCAGAGACTCTCATTCTGATACGAATCTTTCCCTTCTGTCTATCTTTCGCCTACTCATCTGTCTTGAGAAACAGGATATCACAGCTCTTCCGTTGGCGCTCTGTTTCGCTGACGCGCACGCCTCTACAGGAAAGAAATTGATGCCATTCATTAGCTGACCTTGACATGATTAACAGCTTAGACGTTTACTTTACAATAGCTTGGAACTGCGTACGGTGTATATTTGAACGAAAGAGCTACTGAGGACGTGACTTTGAAACGCGTCAATGTTAGCCTTTTTCCTTCTCATATTTCAACCAAAGCAAAGGTATTAGTGCGAAAGCACAAGCAAAAAAAAAACAACCCACAAAAACACACACACACACACATATATACACATACACACACCAACACATACACACACTTACACACGCATACTCACACACACGCGTGCACCCCCC
>NW_004797490.1:918031-919735 GCF_000002075.1 Aplysia californica | reverse complement strand
CCCACGCACATTATCATACGCCCAAACGCCCAAATTAGTGACAAATGCTTAGGCAGCGCTCGCACGCATACTTTCATAAACCTTCAATCTTCTTAAAATATTATGTGCGCCTTCATAAGGAAACTATAGCGTCATACGTTACGAACATAGACAAGAAAGGGGTCGAATTCGAGCAAAATGGGGATTTTTCCTCTTGTCTGTCTATTTGAATTTCAAAGCTTTGACGTGAACCGAGCCGTAGACTCGCGATGCTGTCACGAGCAATCGGTAGCATCACTCATCACTCCAGTGGGAGTGAGGACACAACACATTTCCTCCCTTCATCTCTGTCCTGAGCGGGCCATCATAGCGCCTTGCATAATATTATCTTCTTGCCTCTGACCTCTGACCCTTTCAATCTCAATTGCTTTGTTTCAGGAACCTTCTCGTTTCGTTTCTTTTTTACTTCATGAAAGTCAAAGTCAGGGCTGAAAGGAAGAGTCGAGCGGCCAAGCTAGATTCTATGTCGGTTGTTTTCTCTTCACTTCGCTCAGTATAGAGTTTGTATTAGATCTAGAGCAGTCGGTGAACATTGACGGGACTAGTAAATTTTCTCAGAGGGTGTTTTTAAATCCACCCCGGAGTCCTCCTTGTATTATAAGCATACAACAACACAGTAGAAACCTTGCTTAATTGATTTGTGAACTTTGAACGTTGTCCTTTAGTCACATTCCTTTGTTTTCCGATATCCATACGTTTAAACTAAACAGAAGGTAGTAAGACAATCCATGTGGAGATATCCTTGTCTACGACAACCCTCCGTCTCTGTCTCTCCCCCCCCCCCCCCCCCCCGTAACCAACTTAGAAACATGGATTTATTTACACTATCTACTCTTTGTATAGCTTGCACTGTCTTTGCATGACTCCACATTCATGCTTTTTTTATGTTTCAATTGACAATGCTTGTCTGTGCTCAACTGACGTTTCTTCATTGGATGTTGCAGTCGTCTTGAGAACGCGAGACCAGAACATTTTTATAAACACAACCATCACCCTCAGAATGACAAAATCCATACCCTAGGGTTTCTCTTAAATTGTCAGTAGTAGAACTTTTCCCAACCAAACCTGCGATAACACAGGAGAGGTAGAATAAGGAAGTACTTTCAAACTCAGGCTTGACAGAAATCATTGGTCGTGCTACCTTCCATTTCTGACTCAAAACTGTTAATACAATACCCTAGAGGACAGACGACTATCATCATCATCATCATCATCATCATCATCATCATCATCATCATCATCATCATCATCATCATCATCACCACCAAGTGCCAGATCTGCGATAGACATCGGCGATCATGGTTCTCCATTTATTCCTTTGTTCGGATGCTCGGATGCTCTTAAAAAAGCTATATTGTTATTATCCTGATCTTTCCCTGTCACTCAGCTGTTTAAGTTCCCCAAGAAGGTTGCTCTAACCATAACCCTGCTCCGTTTGCATTGATTTTTGCCAGTGAGATATACAATATGATATACCCAAATATACTCAATAAAAATCCTGCCCATTCAGGAATCCAACTCGCGCCCTGTCTTTTGCCTGAAACTCGAAGAGACGTACACCGCAGAAGCGGTAGACACACACCCACATACACACATACTCTCTCTCTCTCTTGCACACACACATACACACACACACACACACACACTCACACACACACACACACA
>NW_004797490.1:916639-917931 GCF_000002075.1 Aplysia californica | reverse complement strand
CACACACACACACACACACACACACACACACACACACACACACACACACACCCATACACATGCATACGAAAATACACACACGCATATACCAAATCTTCTCGTACACAATACTCGTGCTTCTTTAATTTTGAAACCAAAAACTAAAGAAGCAAACATACAGAACTATCATATCAAGTCTAACTAAAACAGCAACACCCATCACAACAGGAATCAACACAACTTGAAAATGACAGCAAAAATAACAACAACAATAACAACAGCAACAACGACAACAACAATAACAACATCAACAACGACAGCAACAACAACAAAAGCAATGAAAACATAAACAGACAGAAAAAAAGCTTGTAACAAATCTAGATTAACGCCTTTGTGCTCACGTCCCCCTCAACCACCAAAAGTAACAAAAACGTCTACAACCACCGCAAAAGCACAACAGCAACACACACATACGCACGCACACACAAACACAAACACAAATACACACACACACACACACACACACACACACACACACAAACACACATACACACAAAAACACTCGCACACACAACAGCAACTAACAGCGGTCCCTGCTATCTCTATGCCTGTGACCATGCCTCCTTCTGTCTGAAGACACCCCCCCCCTTTTTTTTCCTCCCATTCCTGAGTCTTTATCTCTACCCTGCCATTCCTGTATCTCCCTGCATCTCTTTCACTGTCTGTATCTCTGTCCCACCCCATGCCTTCGTTCCATTTGTACAAATGCTCACGAGAAAAGATCGACACCAACTGTAATTATGTTGAGAGCATGGGACCTTGGAAGCGACGGATTCAAGGACCAGGCAGGGTTTTTCAGAGTAAGACACGACGGTAATGGTAATGTATTTAAACCACGCAAAACCATACAAAATATAAGTAATATTTCAAAAAGTAAAAAAAAAAAAAACGCATACACACATACGATTTGAGTGCATGATTTTATAAAAGGTTACTGTTTTAGGGACCGTACACAAATGACGTCAGCAATAATTTGGCCAAAAATGACCCCCCTGTCATCTTTCCCCGTGACCCCCCCTTCCCAGTTGATGTCAACCAAAATGTATATACATTAAGATCGAACCTGTTTTAATCTAGCTTCTAGCAGTTTGTGCTCTCAGGCCCAAACAATAATATAGTCAAATTTAACCCTGTTAATTTTAGGCCAAGAAAATGTGGTCGATAATATTTTTTGCTTCCTTTCCTTTCTTTTCTTTTCCCCCAACCTTTTAGAGAATCAATCATGTTTGACGTCAACTTTGTAACACCCCCCC